>NC_091301.1:39769697-39825756 GCF_038502225.1 Cherax quadricarinatus | reverse complement strand
AGAACTTGTGTAAAGTTCGTCTCCTTCAACACTGTTTCTTTGGTTGCCAGATGACCCGAGCTGACATTCTAAGCTAGAAAGACACAAAAGTTACCCACTGCCTAAGAAATCACTCTCCATGATAAGTAAAGTATTTAAAAAACATGGTGATTATCTAAAAGCACATGGAAATCAAGGCAGAATGAACTACGTCTTAAAATTGGTTAAAATTGAAGCTTTTAACCAATATATCCATTAAAAACAGGAGCAGAGGCTTTTACTTACAGAATAGTGGTAGTGGGACAAGAGTAGTGGTAGTGGGACAAGAAGAGTGGCAGTGGGACAAGAATAGTGGCAGTGGGACAAGAATAGTGGCAGTGGGACAAGAACAGTTGCAGTGGGACATGAACAGTGGCAGTTTATCAAGAACAGTGGCAGTGGGACAAGAATAGTGACAGTGGGACAAGAATAGTCGCAATGGGATGAGAATAGTGCCAATGGGACAAGAATAGTGGCACTGGGACAAGAATAGAAGCAATCGGAAAAGAATAGTGGCACTGGGACAAGAATAGAAGCAATCGGACAAGAATATTGGCAGTGGGACAAGAATAGTGGCAGTGGGATAAAAACAGTGGCAGTGGAACAAGAACAGTTTCAGTGGGACAATAAGAGTGGCTGTGGGACAAGTATAGTGGCAGTGGGACAAGAATAGTGGCAGTAGGACAAGAATAGCAGCAATGGGATAAGAATAGTGGCAGTGGGACAAAAAGAGTAGTAGTGGGACAAGAATAGTGGCAGTGGAACAAGAATAGTGGCAGTGAGACAAGAAGAATGGCAGTGGGACAAGAAGAGAGACAGTAGGACAAGATGAGTGTCAGTGGGACAAGAATAGTGGCAGTGGGATAAGAATAGAGTCATTTGGACAAGAATAGTGGCAGTGGGACAAGAACAGTTGCAGTGGGACAAGAATATAGTCAGTGGGACAAGGAAGTGGCAGTGCGACAAGAATAGTGGCAATGGGACAAGAATAGAGGCCGTAGGACAAGAATAGTTGCAGTGGGACAAGACAAGTAGCAGTGGGATAAGAATAGTGGCAGTGGGCAAGAGTGGCAATGGGACAAGTTGTGTAGCAGTGGGACAAGAATAGAGTCAGTGGGACAAGAATAGTGATAGTGGGACGAGAATAGTGGCAGTGAGACAAGAAGGGTGGCAGTTGGACAAGAAGGGTAGCAGTGGGACAAGAACAGTGGCAGTGGGGCAAAAATAGTGGCAGTGAGACAAGGATGGCAGTGGGACAAGAAGAGTGGGAGTGGGACAAGATAAGTGGCAGTGGGACAAGAATAGTAGCAGTGGGATAAGAATAGAGGCATTGGAACAAGAATAGTGGCAATGGGACAAGAATAGTTGCAGTGGGACAGGAATAGAGGCAGTGGAACAAGAATAGTGGCAGTGGGACAAGAAGAGTGGCAGTGGGACACGAATAGTAGTAATGGGACAAGAATAGAAGCAATGGAACAAGAATAGTGGCAGTGGGGCAAGAAGAGTGGCAGTGGGACACGAATAGTAGTAATGGGACAAGAATAGTGGAAGTGGGACAAGAATAGAGGCAGTGGAACAAGAATAGTGACAGTGGGACAAGAACAGTGGCAGTGGAAAAAGAATAGAGGCAGTGGGACAAGAATAGTTGCAGTGGGACAAGAATACAGGCAGTAGGATAAGAAGAGGTGCAGTGGCACAAGAAGAGTAGCAGTGGGACAAGAAGAGTGATAGTGGGACAAGAGTAGTGGTAGTGGGACAAGAAGAGTGGCAGTGGGACAAGAATAGTGGCAGTGGGACAAGAACAGTTGCAGTGGGACTTGAACAGTGTCAGTTTATCAAGAACAGTGACAGTGGGACAAGAATAGTGGCAGTGGGACAAGAATAGGCGCAATGGGATGAGAATAGTGCCAATGGGACAAGAATAGTGGCACTGGGACAAAAATAGAAGCAATCGGAAAAGAATAGTGGCACTAGGACAAGAATAGAAGCAATCGGACAAGAATATTGGCAGTGGGACAAGAATAGTGGCAGTGGGACAAGAATAGTGGCAGTGGGATAAAAACAGTGGCAGTGGAACAAGAACAGTTTCAGTGGGACAACAAGAGTGGCGTTGGGACAAGTATAGAGCCAGTGGGACAAGAATAGTGGCAGTGGGACAAGAATAGCAGCAATGGGACAAGAATAGTGGCAGTGGGACAAAAAGAGTAGTAGTGGGACAAGAGTAGTGGCAGTGGAACAAGAATAGTGGCAGTGAGACAAGAAGAATGGCAGTGGTACAAGAAGAGTGACAATAGGACAAGATGAGTGGCAGTGGGGCAAGAATAGTGGCAGTGGGATAAGAATAGAGTTATTTGGACAAGAATAGTGGCAGAGGGACAAGAACAGTTGCAGTGGGACAAGAATAGAGTCAGTGGGACAAGAGAGTATCAGTGCGACAAGAAGAGTGGCATTGGGACAAGAATAGAGGCCGTAGGACAAGAATAGTTGCAGTGGGACAAGACAAGTAGCAGAGGGATAAGAATAGTGGCAGTGGGCAAGAGTGGCAATGGGACAAGTTGTGAAGCAGTTGGACAAGAATAGAGACAGTGGGACAAGAATAGTGACAGTGGGACAAGAATAGTGGCAATGAGACAAGAAGGGTGGCAGTTGGATAAGAAGAGTAGCAGTGGGACAAGAACAGTGGCAGTGGGACAAAAATAGTGGCAGTGAGACAAGGATGGCAGTGTTACAAGAAGAATGGGAGTGGGACAAGATAAGTGGCAGTGGGACAAGAATAGTGGCAGTGGGATAAGAATAGAGGCATTGGGACAAGAATAGTGGCAGTGGGACAGGAATAGAAGCAGTGGAACAAGAATAGTGGCAGTGGGACAAGAAGAGTGGCAGTGGGACACGACTAGTAGTAATAGGACAAGAATAGTGGAAGTGGGACAAGAATAGAGCCAGTGAAACAAGAATAGTGGCAGTGGAAAAAGAATAGAGGCAGTGGGACAAGAATAGTGGCAGTGGGACAAGAACAGTTGCAGTGGGACAAGAATAGAGTCAGTGGGACAAGAGATTGGTAGTGCGACAAGAATAGTGGCAGTGGGACAAGAATAGAGGCCGTAGGACAAGAATAGTTGCAGTGGGACAAGAAAAGTAGCAGTGGGATAAGAATAGTGACAGTGGGCAAGAGTGGCAATGGGTCAAGTTGTGTAGCAGTGGGACAAGAATAGAGACAATGGGACAAGAATAGTGACAGTGGGACAAGAATAGTGGCAGTGAGGCAAGAAGGGTGGCAGTTGGACAAGAAGAGTAGCAGTGGGACAAGAACAGTGGCAGTGGGACAAAAATAGTGGCAGTGAGACAAGGATGGCAGTGGGACAAGAATAGTTGCAGTTTGACAGGAATAGAGGCAGTGGAACAAGAATAGTGGCAGTGGGGCAAGAAGAGTGGCAGTGGGACACGAATAGTAGTAATGGGACAAGAATAGTGGAAGTGGGACAAGAATAGAGGCAGTGGAACAAGAATAGTGGCAGTGGGACAAGAATAGTGGCAGTGGAAAAAGAATAGAGGCAGTGGGACAAGAATAGTGGCAGTGGGACAAGAATAGAGGCAGTAGGATAAGAAGAGGTGCAGTGGGGCAAGAAGAGTAGCAATGGGACAAGAATAGTGGCAGTGGGACAAGAACAGTTGCAGTGGGGCAAGAATAGAGTCAGTGGGACAAGAGATTGGTAGTGCGACAAGAATAGTGGCAGTGGGACAAGAATAGAGGCCGTAGGACAAGAATAGTTTTAGTGGGAAAAGAAAAGTAGCAGTGGGACAAGAATAGAGGCAGTGGAACAAGAATAGTGGCAGTGGGACAAGAATAGCGGCAGTGGAAAAAGAATAGAGGCAGTGGGACAAGAATAGTGGCAATGGGACAAGAATAGAGGTAGTAGGATAAGAAGAGGTGCAGTGGGACAAGAAGAGTAGCAATGGGACAAGAATAGTGGTAGTGGGACAAGAGTAGTGGTAGTGGGACAGGAAGAGTGGCAGTGGGACAAGAATAGTGGCAGTGGTACAAGATCAGTTGCAGTGGGACATGGACAATGGCAGTTTATCAAGAACAGTGGCAGTGGGACAAGAATAGTGGCAGTGGGACAAGAATAGTCGCAATGGGATGAGAATAGTGCCAATGGGACAAGAATAGTGGCACTGGGACAAGAATAGAAGCAATCGGAAAAGAACAGTGGCACTGGGACAAGAATAGAAGCAATCGGACAAGAATATTGGCAGTGGGACAAGAATAGTGGCAGTGGGACAAGAATAGTGGCAGTGGGATAAAAACAGTGGCAGTGGAACAAGAACAGTTTCAGTGGGACAAAAAGAGTGGCAGTGGGACAAGTATAGTGGCAGTGTGACAAGAATAGTGGCAGTGAGACAACAATAGCAGCAATGGGACAAGAATAGTGGCAGTGGGGCAAAAAGAGTAGTAGTGGGACAAGAATAGTGGCAGTTAAACAAGAATAGTGACAGTGAGACAAGAAGAATGGCAGTGGGACAAGAAGAGTGACAGTAGGACAAGATGAGTGGCAGTGGGACAAGAATAGTGGCAGTGGGATAAGAATAGAGTCCTTTGGACAAGAATAGTGGCAGTGCGACAAGAAGAGTGGCAGTGGGACAAGAATAGTAGCAATGGGACAAGAATAATGGAAGTGGGACAAGAATAGTGGCAGTGGGCCAAAATTGTGGCATAGGGACAAGAATAGTGGCAGTGGAACAATAACAGTGGCAATGGGACAAGAATAGTGCCAGAGGGACAAGAACAGTGGCAGTGGGACAAGAATAATGGCAGTGGGATAAGAATAGCGGCAGTGGGACAAGAATAGTGCCAGAGTGACAAAAATAGTGGCAGTGGGAACGTTACGTCGCGAAAACTGATGTTCAACCCAAGCAGTCTCAAATACATAAGGAAAGTTGCAATGATCTACATCACCATAGGATCTCATTCTGTGTCACCTTCACTCTCACCCTCACTTTCACCGTCACACAAGCCAGCATAACAAGTCACACTTGTGGTATATCAGCTTAGTCTAATTCAACCTCTCAAGTGGAACAAGTTTGGCATATATGACACTTCACAATTAAGTGAAATGACGAGAGTGAGAGTTGTGGGTCTCGTCAGAGCCACAACTCTCACTACTCTGCTATCAGAGTGAAGAATAGCAAAAAACATCTTAACCAGGTAGTATTTTTGTGAATGCTTGTTTGTTTGGTGTGTTTAAAGTCTGTCGACTACAGGAGGACTATTAACGCTATATATAACCTGTACATCAATAGTCAATGATATTCTGATCCATTGAAAAGATTATTATAGTATGAACTGGAAAAAGTCACACGGATACGGACACACAGACACACAGACACACTCACACTCACGCATACATAGTTCTAAGACGAGGTTTGATAAAGCTCATGGAGCAGGAAGAGAGAGGACCCAGTAGCAACCAGTGAAGAGGCGGGGCCAGGAGCTAGGGCTCGACCCCTGCAACCACAAATAGGTGAGTACACACACACACACACAAACACACACACACACACACACACACACACAGACACACACACACACAGACACAGACACACACACAGACACACACACACACACACACACACACACACACACACACACACACACACACACACACACACACACACACACACAAACACACACACACACACACACACACACACACACACACACACACACACACACACATACAGGACCCTGTACACTGTGTACGTTAGGCCCATATTGGAGTATGCGGCACCAGTTTGGAACCCACACCTAGCCAAGCACGTAAAGAAACTAGAGAAAGTGCAAAGATTTGCAACAAGACTAGTCCCAGAGCTAAGAGGTATGTCATACGAGGAGAGGTTAAGGGAAATCAACCTGACGACACTGGAGGACAGGAGAGATAGGGGGTACATGATAACGACATACAAAATACTGAAAAGAATTGACAAGGTGGACAAAGACAGGATGTTCCAGAGATTGGACATAGTAACAAGGGGACACAGTTGGAAATTGAAGACACAGATGAATCACATGGATGTTAGGAAGTATTTCTTCAGCCACAGAGTAGTCAGGAAGTGGAATAGTTTGGGAAGCGAAGTAGTGGAGGCAGGATCCATACATAGCTTTAAGCAGAGGTATGATAAAGCTCACGGTACAGGGAGAGTGACCTAGTAGCGACCAGTGAAGAGGCGGGGCCAGGAGCTTGGATTCGACCCCTGCAACCTCAACAATAACAACAACTAGGTCATGAAGATTGGGGAAGGGCAAAGAAGACCGCAGACACAATATAGTTTAGACGGCCAAAGTCTGCAAACCTCACTCAAGGAAAAAGATCTGGGGGTGAGTATAACACCGAGCATATCTCCCGAGGAGACTATATTCATTTATAACAGCACAAAACATACTCAACCCCTGCCAATTTGGATTTAGGAAAAATAAAAGCACTAATGATGCAATCATAAAAAAGCTAGATCTGCTTTACACAGCATTGGAAAATAAGGAATATCCACTATGAATTTTTATTGACCTAAGAAAAGCTTTTGACACAGTAGACCACGACATCCTACTCCACAAACTTGACCATTACGGTATAAGAGGCCATGCGCTTGCTTATTTCAAATCTTACCTTACTAATAGGTATCAGTATGTCACCATTAAAGACACAGCATCAACAACACGGCCACTTGATACTGGAGTTCCGCAGGGAAGTGTCCTTGGTCCCCTGCTCTTCCTCATATACATCAATGATCTTCCAAACGTATCCCAAAACCTGAAACCCATTCTCTTTGCTGACGACACGATTTATGTCATCTCTCACCCTAATCTTGCCACCCTCAACACCATTCTTAACGAGGAGCTGATCAAAATATCGACTTGGATGACAGCCAATAAACTTACGCTTAACACTGACAAAACCTACTATATTATGTTTGGTAGCAGAGCAGGAGATGCACAAATTAACATTAAGATCGACAACACTCTAATTACCAGACATAATGAGGGCAAATTTCTAGGCCTATACCTTGACAACAACCTGAATTTCAGCACCCATATCCAACACATAACCAAAAAAGTATCCAAAACGGTTGGGATCCTCTTCAAGATACGATACTACGTGCCGCAAAATGCCCTTCTCACACTATACCACTCACTTATTTATCCATACCTCACCTATGCTATTTGTGCTTGGGGATCAACTGCAGCAACACACCTAAAGCCAATAATAACCCAACAAAAAGCTGCAGTAAGAATAATCACTAAATCCCATCCCTGGCAACACCCCCCCCCCAACTCTTCATAGATCTAAACTTACTCCCTGTTCAGTACATCCACACTTACTACTGTGCAATCTACATCTACAGGACCTTAAACTCCAATATCAACCTTGACCTAAAACGCTTTCTTGATAGTTGTGACAGAACCCACAGGCATAACACCAGACACAAACATCTCTACGACATTCCCCGTGTCCGACTAAACCTTTACAAAAATTCAATGTATGTCAAAGGCCCTAAAATCTGGAACACCCTACCTGAGAACTCTAGAACTGCAGACACATTCATCACCTTCAAAACTACCATTAGAAAACATCTTATCTCCCTGATACACCCCATCAACTAACTACACGAATACCACCTAGTGGTTCACACTTACACTCACTCACCCATTTGACCATAAACAGAAATATTAATCTCAATCTTAAAATAATGAATCCTATGATACTCCAATACTGAAACTATGTACTGTGCCAAAACAAAAGCATTCACATTGCTAAACTCACAAACTAGCATTTAGTCACTTAGCCATAATACCAACTTACCTCATAATTTGTAATATTTTAAAATAAAGAATTAAACTAAGTCTGCCCGAAATGCCTAGCCATGCTAGGCGTTCTAGTGGTACACTCTGTAATCATTATTTAACTACATGTAAACCACACAACAACCAAATTCTGTAAATTCAACATTGTAATCTTTATAGAGAATAAACTTTGAGGCGCACATCAATCAGATAACTGCTGCAGCATACGGGCGCCTGGCAAACCTACGGATAGCGTTCCGATACCTCAGTAAGGATTCGTTCAAGACTCTGTATACCATTTACGTCAGGCCCATACTGGAGTATGCAGCACCAGTTTGGAATCCACACCTAGTCAAGCACGTCAAGAAATTAGAGAAAGTGCAAAGGTTTGCAACAAGACTAGTCCCAGAGCTACGGGGATTGTCCTACGAAGAAAGGTTGAGGGAAATCGGCCTGACGACACTGGAGGCAAGGAGGGTCAGGGGAGACATGATAACGACATATAAAATACTGCGCGGAATAGACGAGGTGGACAAAGACGGGATGTTCCAGAGATGGGACACAGACACAAGAGGTCACAATTGGAAGTTGAAGACTCAGATGAATCAAAGGGATGTTAGGAAGTATTTCTTCAGTCATAGAGTAGTCAAGCCGTGGAATAGCCTAGAAAGTGAAGTAGTGGAGGCGGGAACCATACATAGTTTTAAGGCGAGGTATGATAAAGCTCATGGAGCAGGGAGAGAGAGGACCTAGTAGCAATCAGTGAAGAGGCGGGGCCAGGAGCTATGACTCGACCCCTGCAACCACAAATAGGTGAGTACAAATAGGTGAGTACACACACACACACACACACACACACACACACACACACACACACACACACACACACACACACACACACACACACACACACATACAAACACACACACACGCTCACACACACAGACAGACTGGAAAAAGTACAGAAGGCAAAAGATCCAGGAAAATAAGGAGATTAGTCGAAGAGCCAGAAACGAGTATGCGCAGATAAGGAGGGAGGCCCAGCGACAATATGAAAACGACATAGCATCGAAAGTCAAATCTGACCCGAAACTGCTGTATAGCCACATCAGGAGGAAGACAACAGCTAAGGACCAGGTAATCACGCTGAAGAAAGAAGGTGGGGAGCTCACATGAAACGGCCAAGAAGTATGTGAGGAGCTCAGCACGAGACTTCAGGAAGTACTTACAGGGGAGGTAGAAGGGACACTGGGAAGACAAAACATAGGGGTACACTAACAAGGGATATACCAACAAGTGTTGGATGAAATACACACAACCGAGGAGGAGATGAAGAAGCTCCTAAGTGACCTTGATATCTCAAAGGCGGTGGGACCGGACAACATCTCTCAGTGGGTCCTTAGAGAGGGAGCAGAGACACTGTGTGTGCCACTAACCACAATCTTCAACACATCCCTTGAAACTGGGCAACTACCTGAGGTATGGAAGACGGCAAATGTAGTCCCCATCTTTAAGAAAGGAGACAGAAACGAAGCACTAAGGTATAGATCAGTGTCACTGACGTGTATAGTATGCAAAGTCATGGAGAAGCTTATCAGGAGGAGAGTGGTGGAGCACCTGGAATGGAACAAGGTTATATGCGACAGCCAGCACTGATTCATGGAAGGCAAATCCTGTGTCACAAACCTACCGGAGTTTTATAACAAGGTAACTGAAGTAAGACGAGAGAGGGAGGGGTGGGTTGAATGCATTTTCTTGGACTGCAAGAAAGCCTTCGACACAGATCCTTACAAGCGATTAGTACAGATGCTAGAGGATCAGGCACGTATAACAGGAAAGGCACTGCAATGTATCAGAGAATGCCTGACAGGGAAGCAACAGCGAGTCATGGTACGTGATAAAGTATCACAGTGGGCGCCAATGACGAGCGGGGTCCCACACAGGGGCAGTCCTGGGACCAGTGCCATTCTTGGTATATGTGAATGACATGATGGAAGGGATAGACTCAGAAGTGTCCCTGTTTGCAGATGATGTGAAGTTAATGAGGAGAATTAAATCAGATGCCAACCAGACAGGTCTACAAAGAGACTTGCACTGGATCCATACATAGCTTTAAGCAGAGGTATGATAAAGCACACGGTTCAGGGAGAGTGACCTAGTAGTGACCAGTGAAGTGGCGGGGCCAGGAGCTTGGACTCGACCCCTGCAACCTCAACTAGGTGAGTACACATAAACACTATCACACACACACACACATATACACACATGAATGGGAAAAGAAACTAGAAGAACTTAGCATGAGAATGGAAGAGAGGATAGATATGGAAAGCAGGATGTGGGAGGTGCAAGTCAAAGCAGCAGAGGCTAGGATACAGAGTTTAGAAGAGGAACTGAAAAATCTGAAGCAGCCTAAAGAACTAAAGAACATTTTGGGATTGACATCAGAGACTGCTACCTCAGTCACAAATAACAGGACTGTAGAGAAAGAAGGAGCAAAACTGCTTGTAAAAGCTCTGTCAGAGGAGACTGTAGTAAATGAAAGAGCTAAGCTATATTTGGAGGCCCTAACAGACCACAGCAGAGCCCAGGGAAAGCTGAGAAGGGAAATTGACAGGCCACTGAGCCCAAGTGCATTAGCTAGTGAAACTGAAGAAAGGAAAGCTGCAATGGAGGAAATCAAACTGAATGAGGGGATACACAAGGATATGCAGTAGGAGAATGAAAGAGTGAGGTCAGTCTTTGTGTATGGGCTCCAGGAAGTTGAAGGGGAAACATATGAAGCAAGAAAACAAAGGGAAAAAAAACAATTGAAAGCATCATAAAAGCAACAGAAGACGACATGACCCAGCTGGAAAATTTTCGGAGAGTAGGGGGGTTTGTGAAAAAAGAACCCGGCCAGTGAAAGTGACCTTCAAGGCAGAATCGACTTGGAACAGGATCCTGCAGGAGAAAGCACGATTAAGGGACATGCCGGCATACAGGAAGGTGTATCTCGACCGTGACAGAACACAAGAAGAAAGGCAGAAACTGAGAGAGATGGCACAAAGGCGAAAGGAGGAAAGAGAGGGGATGGAGAAGACAGACAGGAGATCCCAGACCCAGGAAGAAGATCAAATACAGCCTCCCTCACAACTTCCTATAGTAGCCTCCCAACCAGGTCAATCCCAGTGCAACCAAACACTCTAAACCAAAACACCCATGCCACATCCAATGTCCCCACCCACTGCATTACAAACTCCACCCCCACAGCAACCACCCATAGTTCCATATCAGGTCTCCCACTTCCCCAACCCCAATATACCTCCCAGACCACAGTCTTAGTAAAGAAGTTGAAGGTGTGGTATACAAATGCAGATGGAATAACAAATAAGTATGAGGAGTGGCATGAAAGAATCAAGGAGACATCCCCAGACATAATAGCACTCACAGAAACAAAACTCACCAGAATAATAACAGATTCAATCTTTCCATCCGTATATCAAATCCTCAGGAAAGACAGAGGGAGGAGAGGGGGAGGAGGAGTTGCACTGCTCATTAAAAACCAGTGGGGTTTTGAGAAAATGGAAGGAATGGATGGCACGGGCACAATGGACTACTTAGTAGGAACAATTCAGTCTGAGGGACATAAGGTGATAATTGCAGTAATGTACAACCCACCACAGAACTGCAGGAGGCCAAGAGAAGAATACGATGAGAGCAACAGAGCAATGGTTGACACACTAGCCGAGGTGCCCAGGAGAGCACACATGGGGGGAGCAAAGTTACTAGTTATGGGTGATTTCAATCACAAGGAGATTGACTGGGAAAACCTGGTGCCCCATGGGGGTCCCGAAACATGGAGAGCCAAGATGATGGATGTGGTACTGGAAAACCTCATACATCAACATGTTAGAGACACTACCAGAGAGAGAGGAGAGGATGAACCAGCAAGACTGGACCTTGTATTCACCTTGAGTAGTTCGGACATCGAGGATATCATGTATGAAAGGCCCCTAGGAGCTAGTGATCATGTAGTTCTGTGCTTTGACTACATAGTTGAGCTCCAAGTGGAGAGAGTAGCAGGAATAGGTTGGGAAAAACCATACTACAAAAGGGGGAACTACTCAGGCATGAGGACTTCCTTCAAGACATTCAGTGGGAGAGGGAACTGACAGGAAAACCAGTACAAGAAATGATGGACTATGTGGAAACAAAATGCAAGGAGGCAGAGGAGAGGTTTGTTCCCAAGGGAAACAGAAATAATGGGAAGAACAGAACGAGTCCTTGGTTCACCCAAAGGTGTAGGGAGGCAAAAACTAGGTGCACTAAAGAATGGAAAAGGTACAGAAGACAGAGAACTCAGGAAAATAAAGAGATTAGCCGAAGAGCCAGAAACGAATATGCACAGATAAGAAGGGAGGCTCAACGACAATATGAAAATGACATAGCATCGAAAGTCAAGACTGACCCGAAGCTGTTGTACAGCCACATCAGGAAGAAAACAACAGTCAAGGACCAGGTAATCAGACTGAGGAAGGGTGATCGGGAGTTCACAAGAAACGACTGAAAGGTATGTCAGGAGCTCAACACGAGATTTAAAGGAGTATTTACAGTGGAAACCAGTAGGACTCCAGGAAATCAGAACAGGGGGGTGCACCAGCAAGTGCTGGATGAGGTACATATAACCAAGGAGGAGGTGAAGAAGCTGCTATGCGAACACAGTAACACAGTAACATGGGGACTCAGTTGGAAGTTGAAGACACAGATGAATCACAGGGATGTTAGGAAGTATTTCTTCAGCCACAGAGTAGTCAGGAAGTGGAATAGTTTGGGAAGCGAAGTAGTGGAGGCCGGATCCATACATAGCTTTAAGCAGAGATATGATAAAGCTCACGGTTCAGGGAGAGTGACCTAGTAGCGACCAGTGAAGAGGCGGGGCCAGGAGCTTGGACTCGACCCCTGCAACCTCAACTAGGTGAGCACAACTAGGTGAGTACACACACACACACACACACACACACACTCACACACACACACACACACACACACACACACATACACACACACACACACACACACACACACACACACACACACACACACACACACACACACACACACACACACACACACACACACACACACACACACACAGGACAAGCAAGAGACTACATAATAGGAACACTTTAGTCTGGAGGTCCCAAGGTGGTAATTGCAGTGATGTATAACCCAACACAGAACAGCAGGAGGTCAAGGCAAGAATATGATGAGAGAAACAGAGCGATGGTTGACACACTGACTGAAGTGGCCAGAAGGGCTCATGTGAGCAGGGCAAAGTTGCTGATTGTGGGTGACTTCAATCACATGGAAATTGACTGGGAGAACCTGTAGCCACATGTGGGCCCAGAAACGTGGAGAGCTAAGATGATGGAGGTGGTACTGGAAACTCTCATACAAACACGTAAGGGACACTACCAGAGAGAGAGGAGAGGATGAACAAGCGAGACTGGACCTAATATTCACCTTGAGTAGTGTAGATATTGAGGACATCACATTTGAAAGACCCCTCGGGGCCAGTGTTTACATGGTTCTGAGCTTCGAATACATACTAAAGCTACAATTGGAGAGCGGAGCAGAAAGGGCAGGAATGAAGCCAAACAACACGAGAGGGGACTACACAGGCATGAAGAATTTCTTGCACGGGGTTCAGTGGGACAGAGAACTGGTAGGGAAGTAAACGAGAGAATAGAATATGTGACAACAATATGCATGGAAATTGAGGAAAGATGTGTACCCAAGGGTAAAAGAAATAATGAGAAATCCAGGGTGAGCCCTTGGTTCACCCGAAAGTGCAAAGAGGCCAAAACCAATTGTGCTAGAGAATGGAAGAAGTATAGAAGGCAAAGGACCCAGGAGAATAAGGAGAACAGTCGTAGAACCAGAAATGAATATGCACAGGTAAGAAGGGAGGCCCAACGACAATAGGAAAATGACAGCAGCGAAAGCCAAATCTGACCCGATGCTGTTGTACAGCCACATCAGGAGGAAAACAACGGTCAAGGACGAGGTAATCAGGCTGAGGAAAGAAGGAGGGGAGATTACAAGAAAAGATCGAGAAGTATGTGAGGAGCTCAACTTGAGATTCAAAGAAGTGTTCACAGAGGAGACAGAAGGGACTCCAGAAAGACGGAGAAGTTGAGTACACATCAAGTGTTGGACACAATACATACAACCGAGGATGAAGTGAAGAGGCTGATAAGCAAGCTAGACACCTCAAAGGCGATGGGGCCGGATAACATCTCCCCATGGGTCCTCAGAGATGGAGCAGAAGCACTGTGTGTTTACCACTAACAACAATTTTAAACACATCTATCGACTCAGGGCGACTTCCTGAGGTATGGAAGATAGCATATGTTCCCAACTTTTAAAAAAGGATACAGACACGGAACATTAAACTACAAACCAGTATCACTGACATGTATAGTATGCAAAGACATGGAGAAGATTATCAGGAGAAGAGTGGTGGAGCACCTAGAAAGGAATGAGCTTATCAACGACAACCAGCACGGTTTCTGGGACGGGAAATCCTGTGTCGCAAACCTACTGGAGCTTTATGACAGGGTGACAGCAGTAAGACAAAAGAGAGAGGGGTTGGTAGATTGCGTTTTCACAGTTTGACACAGTTCCACACAAGAGATTAGTGCAAAAGCTGGAGAACCAGGCAGGGATAACAGGGAATGCACTGCAATGAAATAGGGAATACCTGTCGGGAAGACAACAGCGAGTCCTGGTACGTGACGAGGTGTCAGAGTGGGCGCTTGTGACGAGCTGGGTTTCACAGCAGTCAGTCCTAGGACAGGTGCTGTTTCTGGTATACCTGAAGTATACATGGAGAGTTCCGGGGGTCAACGCCCCCTCGGCCTGGTCTGTGACCAGGCCTCATGGTGGATCAGGGCCTGATCAACCAGGCTGTTATATAGAGATATATATATATATATATATATATATATATATATATATATATATATATATATATATCAGTCTGTAGTGGAAGGAAGGCGGGGTAGGGGTCGGCCTAGGAAGGGTTGGAGGGAGGGGGTAAAGGAGGTTTTGTGTGCGAGGGGCTTGGACTTCCAGCAGGCATGCGTGAGCGTGTTTGATAGGAGTGAATGGAGACAAATGGTTTTTAATACTTGACGTGCTGTTGGAGTGTGAGCAAAGTAACATTTATGAAGGGATTCAGGGAAACCGGCAGGCCGGACTTGAGTCCTGGAGATGGGAAGTACAGTGCCTGCACTCTGAAGGAGGGGTGTTAATGTTGCAGTTTAAAAACTGTAGTGTAAAGCACCCTTCTGGCAAGACAGTGATGGAGTGAATGATGGTGAAAGTTTTTCTTTTTTGGGCCACCCTGCCTTGGTGGGAATCGGCCGGTGTGATAATAAAAAAAAATATAATATATATATATATATATATATATATATATATATATAAACATGACAGAAGTTATAGACCAAGAAGTGTCCCTGTTTGCAAACGATGTGAAGTTGATGGGAAGAATTCAGTCGGACGAGGACCAGGCAGAACTACAAAGGGATCTGGACAGCTGCAGCTCTGGTCCAGAAACTAGCTCCTGGAGTTAAACCTCACGAAGTGCAAAGTCTTGAAGATTGGGGAAGGGCAAAAGAAGACCGCAGACGGAGTATAGACTAGGGGGCCAGAGACTACAAGCCTCACTGAAGGAAACGGATCTTAGGGTGAGTATAACATTGAGCACATCTCCTGAGGCGCACATCAACCAAATAACTGCTGCAGCATACGGGCGTCTAGCAAACTTAAGAATAGCATTCCGACATCTTAATAAGGAATCGTTCAGCACCCTGTACACCTTTTATGTCAGGCCTATATTGGAGTATGCAACACCAGTGTGGAACCCACACCTAGCCAAACACGTAAGGAAATTAGAGACAGTGCAAAGGTTTGCAACAAGACTAGTCCTGGAGCTAAGGAGCATGTCCTACGAGGAGAGGCTAAGGGAAATCGACCTGACGACACTGGAGGACAGGAGGGATTTGGGGGAATATGATAACGACATATAAAATACTAAGAAGAATCGACAAGGTGGACAGACACAGGATGTTCCAGAAATGGGGCGCAGCAACAAGGGGTCATAGTTGGAAGTTGAAGACACAGATGAATCACTGGGATGTTAGGAAGTATTTCTTCAGTCTCAGAGTTGTCAGGAAGTGGAATAGTCTGGGAAGTGATGTAGTGGAGGCAGGATAAATACATAACTTTAAGAAGAGGTATGATAAAGCTCAAGGAGCAGGAAGAATGCTCTAGTAGCGACCTGTGAAGAGGCGGGGTTAGGAGCTGTGAATCGACCCATGCGACCACAGCTAGGTGAGTACATACACATCGACACAAGCCTTCACATGGCAGGGTCTGGTAACTGAGAGCTAAATCTGAAGCTGACATTGGTCAGAGACTTATATATTTTTCACACACCGAAGAGGACAGACATCAGCCACCTCACCCTGAAAAAAAAAGACCGTCCTTGCTTTGTATTGAGTGAGTTTTTGTAAGTAGTCGCCCCTAAAATAGAAGGAAATTATTAACGTGGATCATTTTCTGCGGTAAGAATAACGTATATAATATAACAATATGGCGGAGGGTACACAGTGTAAGCCCAGCCATGGTTATACGCCTGTACACAAGAAAACCGATGGACCGATGAAGAGAATGACTAAAATTGAACAACTTCTGGTAAGGAAAAGCTTAATAGAGAAATTAAACAAGCAAAGTGCAACTTCAAACAAATGAAATAGATATAAAGGCCTTTTATTTTCTTCTGGAAAAGATAAACACTGATAACACTGGGCAATCGAAAAATATATTCGATCTGCTACTCAATAAATGTAGGTTTTTTTTTTATGTAATATGAGCAGCATCTTGATTCCAAATTTGAAGCTGAAATAGATCTAGCTCATCAGGGGTTTTAATTATTGAAACAGTTGTAGAGGACAGTGAGCAAGCTGAGGACAGTGAGCAAGCTGAGGACAGTGAGCAAGCTGAGGACAGTGAGCAAGCTGAGGTAATGAAGAAGAGAGAGAGAGGTGTTATATCAGGAACTCTCTAGTTAAAGAGAATATTGAGAAGGAAGTAGCAAAGGAATAATTATGCATATGACAGAACTGGAACAGGAGATGCAGCTACCACAGGATATTTCTGAAGATGTCACCCCTCAAAGGAGGTTCTTTGATGCTGGTAAGGGGCTCTTGATCTAGGGAATTGGATCTGTCCTCCAGTTCCCTGAATTAAGCCTGAATATCTTCCACATTCCCACCACAGGCGCTGTATAATCCCTAAGGGTTTAGTGCTTATTTATGATTGTAATAAAGGAGAGGAAAAGTTTGATTGAATATAAATCTAAGATTGAAGAGAGTGTTACAAAATTCACTTGAGAAAAGAAGAAGACTGAACAACAAGACCTATGTTTACTCAGTCCCTTCTCATATTCGCTCGCTCTTGACTTCTCTTCAGTCGCCTCCTTTATATGTACATCTAACTTTTCTCTTCCCCCTTGAGAGGTTCCGACAGTTCGTGTCTGTTCTTCCCCACTGTCGTGCACGATAGCTCAAGTACCTACAGTTGGTTCTCACTCCCTCTTTCTTAAACACTTCTGGTCTCTTTCTCGTGCCATTACAGTGTACACTGATGGTTCTAAATCCATTGACGTAGTCGGGTTTGCAGCAGTGTTCCCGGACAGTGTTGTACGAAGTCATTTATTAGACTCGGCTAAGCAGCTCTGTATGACCCTGGTGGTTTAGCTCTTAGTTTTAATTATAATAATGGACTCGGCCAGCATCTTCGCAGCTTAACTGTATGGAGTTCTCATAGCAATTATCCGCACTGCGTCCAGACCTACCTCATAGTTTGTGGTAGTCTCGGACTCCTTTAGTGCATTGCATGCTATCTAAAAAATTAATTCGCTTCATCCCCTAGTTCTTCGTATATACCTTTGGTTGCGCCGCATTTCAAGCAAAAACAAAGAAATCGTTTTCTGCTAGGTAAATGGACACAAGTGCAACTAATGTGAGATTTTATTATGGCAACTTTGCCACAATAACATGTCACATCAGTTGCTCCTGTGTCCTTTTAGCTAGTATATTGTCGGTAATTCTACCAACATTAATACAAATCGTTTTCTGTTGGGTCCCTGGTCATGATGATGTTCAGGGTAACGATCAGAGTTACATGACCTTCCAGTTTCATATAGAGGTATTCCATTCTTAGGTTAGTTTGCTGTGATCTCTAGCCACTTTTGCAACCATTGGCAACAACGTTGGTCTGAATTGATTCATGACAAATTACATTATCAAGCTATCCTGGTCTTCTTATCATCGATGCTGGGGTTGAGAGACTACGCTTTCCCTCTTCCCTCGGGCGCACACGTCTCACTTGAGAGGCCCCCAGTTCCATTTTATGCGAAGTGTCAGGTTCCAGTTTCAGTTCACCATATTATGTTGCATTGTCCAGTCTATCATCGAACTCGCAGAATTTACGTTCGACGTCGTCACAAATCTTAACACCCTCACATTTAGCGCTTCCCCATTGATTATAATAATAATAATTAGCACCCTCACTTTATCTTCCCATCTTTGACAAAAACTCCTTCAGTGAATTTTGACAGCAACAAATTTGTTACACAACCTTTGATTATACTTCCTCTAACACTGCTCACCGCCCTTACAACCTCTACCACGCAGCGCTATATAAACCTGGTGGTTTAGATTTTGATTATAATAATAAACGACAGGTGATAATAGCTAAATAATTTACTGCTAAAGCCCATATGGGTCAAGAAATTATAAAGGATATTGCACATAACTAAGCTGAGGAAAAACCGTTTTTGGTTGTGGCAGTGTTGACAAGGAACTAAAATTCCGAATATAATGAGATGACAAAGAACCGTAGGCCGCTGTAAATATATTTATTTATTTATTTATTTATTTATTTATTTATTTATTTATTTATTAACTTGAACATGATACAGAGAAGTGCAAGGAATACAATTTTTAAAGTGCAACATGCCAAAGCCCCTTGTATGCAGAGCATTACGGGCAGGCTTAAAATTAACTTAAGATTAACTAAGCAATGATGAAATTCAGTGGTACAAAAATTATTGTAAAACAGATAATTTAGTACAAATGAGTATTACAAAGACAGGTCATATGGTCATTTACTGTGTTGCTGTGTAATCAGTAGAATGGAGTATTCTGTTAGGTAATGAAGTTAAATAGTAACAGAGTTTGATTGGGTCACAGGTTGATATTTATGAGATAAAATAATGAGATACATATATGAGATACAATTTATGAGATACAATTATTCAGTATTTATTTAGTTGTGGGTGAGTAAGTGATTTTTGAGAAGCATAAAAACTGACGGTGACGACAACGAAATGGACTAAATATGACAGAAGAGGGACCGGCATTCAAGTACCAGACCTGCTGCCAGACGTGAACCAGACACAAGACGTTTTCCACTAAATGAAATAACTGACCTCCATATCAACTGCACCAGTGTTTAACGGGAAGACAACATGGCAGAAATCCTGATCAACTAAATCTCCAAGGAAATGCCAGGTCTGTAGGACTTTTTTCGTCAGTGCCAAACGAGGGAAAGATTTGAGCCTTTAAACATGGCTGACCGGCATTCAAACAGCAGCTACTGCCAGACGTACAACTAGCGAAGTGAAATTCTCATCTTTACTGACGTTCATCTGTTGACAGTAGCATCATATCTGTACCACCATCATATCACCTGTACCAGTGCTAACGAGAGGGAAACACAGGAGACATCGTCAAATCAACAGTACAAAACTCCAAGGTATAGGACGGTTATCCCTCAGTGCCAGTCGTGGGAAAGAAGTGAATAGTTAAATAGTCAAGGTTAATGTTTTAGTAGCTGACCTATATTCAGCTGACCAGTGTACAGTGAGAGAATCATAGCAGAAAAAGCCAAATATATCTATAAACTCAAGGAAAGTCAGGTGGTGTTACTCCCCTCAGTGTTTTAAAAATGGCTGAGTCAGCAAAACAGGTCAGGAGACAACAACACGACACAACCCCCGATAAATGGAATTGAGGGGGATTTGGAAGGATAAAACCATGGATTAAACCTTTCTGGTCTACCAGAATGGAAAGGAGTTAGAAGTTAATTGGTGAAGCCAGACTGTGAAGTGAGGTGGGTAGGGGAGGGTGAATAAGGGGTTAAATGTAAGGGTGTTGTGAAGTTAAGGGGTTAAGAGGGTTTTGAAGAGGTTAACTGTAAGGGTTTTGTGAAGTTAAGGGAAAAGTGAGCAGTGAAGAGGGTTTTGAAGAGGAAATTTTACTAGTAATTCAGTGTAATTAAAGCAGATACTAAGTGTACTAGGGACTGGAAAAGAGAAATAAATATTATTGTATATGAGTAAAAGAGCGAAGAGTGAAAATGGCAGGCATTAGAGGGGTACAGGCTGCCATAATTATATTTATATTTCTTCTTCAATTCCATGAAGAAAGAAATCAGTCATGGGGGTTGGAAAAGGTGAATGGAGTAACAGCGCCCTGGACAGTAAAAGCCCAACAGTTGCCATCCTACCAGAAAAGTAAACCTCACTATCGCCGCAAGGTATGGCAACACCGCATACCCAAACAAAAACAATGGCACACAGCTCTTATTGTAGCGCTCTTAAGTGGTGATATCCAAATTAATCCAGGACCTCAAACTATTGTGCAGAGGCAAAACAGACAGATAAATGACGGCAATAATGACGGTCTAGTAGCTAGGGATGATAACCTTAACTCCATATGTAATGCATACATAGGTCAATGTGAGACAATACAGCCATTATTATCTCAAACACTACCAAACAGATGCATACACTGTACTAAAGTACGCATGAAAAACAGAAAAGGCACCTTATGTAAAATGTGTAAGGGGTGGGTGCATGATGGATGTATGTACAATTATAGCAACGGTGCCAGAATTCATTTTGTGTGTAACAAATGCACTTTGGCACAGTTACCCTTTAGCAGTGATGACATTGATTTACCTAATTTTAATACAAATGACCCATTGCCATATATTGATGATTATGATTGTTTTATGAAAACAGGCCTTCACTTTATTCATGTCAATGCAAGATCACTTCTTCCTAAATTGGCAGAGATTAGGATTCTAGCTAACAAAATTAGGGCGGCAGTTATAACCATCTCTGAATCTTGGTTGGATGATACGGTGACTGACGACGAGGTCAAAATAGAAGGTTACAATATAAAACGCTTAGATAGGAACAGAAAGGGTGGTGGAGTATGTGCCTACATTAGAAATGACTTAGCTTACAACCCAAGACCTGATTTAAATAACAATAAACTGGAGATTCTATGGTTTGAAGTGCTGCTTCCCAAGACCAAACCCATCTTAGTAGGAACTAGTTACCGCCCTCCTACCCAGGACCAGTTCTTAGAAGACTTTTCCAGAGTCTTGTCCGGAGTTGAAAGCAATTGCGAAACAATAATACTGGGCGACTTCAATATCTGTTTTCAGCAACAAAATAACGGGCTATGCAAAAGGTATAAGCAAATTCTAGGATTAAATAGCTACACCCAACTAATTAATAAACCAACCCGGATCACACAGTTCTCAGCCACCCTAATTGACCACATACTTTGCAACCGCGCTGAGAACATTAGTCAGTCAGGCGTCATTACCACAGGTCTTAGTGATCATTTCATCATTTACTGCACCAGGAAAATCACTAGGGATAGGATAGGCCTACACAGGACAATAAAAATGAGGTCAACTAGAAACTACAGTAAAGAAACACTGGTAAATAGGCTACACAATTGTGACTGGACAGAGATAACAAGTTGCACGGACGTAAACGATGCCTGGGAAAAATTCAAAACAATGTTCACTACCATTCTTAATAATATTGCACCAGTTAAAGAGGTTAGGATTAAACGAAGAACTGAACCCTGGATGACTACTGAGATATTAGATAATATGAAATTCAGAGACCAGCTGCTAAAAAGATTTAAAGCAAACAGACAGGATATTGCAGCACTAAATGAATTCCAAAGGGTGAGGAACAGAGTACAGAGGCTTATAAAAGGAGCAAAGGCAAAGCACTATTGCTCAAAAATTGAAGAGTATAAGCATAACCCCAGAAAGCTCTGGCAACAACTAAAACAGTTGGGGTATAGCCATAAGCCAGTAGATAGGTCTAACATAGTACTCACTATCGATAATGAGGTATGCCACGAAACATCTAAGGTGGCAAATTGCTTTAATTCCTACTACACATCTGTTGCATCAACACTAGTAAGTAAACTACCAGCTGCATCAAATACCTTTAACACAGACTCTGATAAGTTTCAAACATACTATACCAATAAAGGGGTAACCCCAAACAGTTGTCAACTAGTAAGTGTATCTCATGACTTCATTCAAAAAGAACTAAGCAGGTTAAACCCAACTAAGAGCACAGGCCCTGATAACATCCCGTCTAAGTTCCTAAAAGATGGTGCTTCTGAACTGTCAATCCCTATTGCTCACATAATAAATCTATCAATCACCACTAATACCGTACCGGAGGGGTTCAAGGAGGCCAGAGTTACTCCTATCTTCAAGAAAAATAATAGGTCTGATGTAAGCAACTATAGACCTGTTAGTATACTCAGTATAATATCTAAAATTCTGGAGAGGGCGGTGTATTCTCAAGTAGTTAAGTACCTTAATGACAACAGCATTCTCCATAGCTATCAATCGGGCTTTAGAAGATCCTACTCAACCGATACCTCCCTTATTAATCTGATGGATTACCTGAGAACTGAAATGTCAAAAGGGAACCTCATAGGTATGGTAACCTTAGACCTGCAAAAGGCCTTCGATACTGTCAACCACAATATATTATGTAATAAACTTCAAGCTATCGGTATAGGTTCTGTAGACTGGTTTAAGTCCTACCTTAGCAACAGGAGACAAATAGTCAAAATCAACAAAACGGAATCAGAACCCCTGCCGATAACATGTGGAGTTCCCCAAGGTAGTATTCTGGGTCCCTTACTATTCTTATGTTATGTCAATGATATGCCTATCAGTGTCAAGTGCAAACTCCTACTGTATGCAGATGACAGTGCTCTGTTAGTGACAGGTAAAGACCCACAAGATATTGCTAATGTTTTAACACTGGAACTGGAGTCCTGCAGCAAATGGTTAGTAGACAACAAACTATCATTACACCTAGGGAAAACTGAAGCCATTCTCTTTGGAACGAAACATAAACTGAGAAGGGTAAATAATTTTAATGTTCAGTGTAATGGGGAGTCCATCACTTTGGTTTCATCAGTAAAATATCTGGGAATCCCCTTTGACCCATGCATGTCAGGAGAATTGATAGGGAACAGTGTAGTAAAGAAAGCGAATGCCAGACTGAAGTTCCTGTATAGACAAGCACAGTGTCTACCTACTGAGGCTCGCAGGACCCTATGTCTAGCCCTTATACAATGCCATATGGATTACGCTTGCTCTTCTTGGTACTCTGCCTTGACAAAAAAACTGAAAGATAGACTGCAAATCACCCAGAACAAAATCGTAAGATTCATCCTGGGGCTGGGACCAAGAGAACATGTAGGCCAGGATGAATTACAGCAGTTGGATATGCTGAATGTTGAAGACAGAGTAAAACAACTGAAGCTAAATCATGTTTATAAAATTGCTCACGAACAGTGTCCAGAATATCTTGCTGTCAATTTTGTCAAGGTTGGGAACCAAAGCAATCATAGTACTAGGGGGAGAGAGCACAACTTTGTAGTACCCACAGTCAGTGGCCAGGCTTCAAACACCTTTTATTGTACAGCAATAAAGGAATGGAACAGACTACCCGCACATGTCAAAGCCAGTCATAGCTTGAACCAGTTCAAGAAGACTGCCAAAAAGTGTCTGATGAATGAAGCTACAGAAATGGAGGGGAATGATTTTCTTTTTTTTAGCTAAAATACGTGTAAATTTTACCTTATTAGTAATGACCCTCGTATTGTAATGACCCTCGTATTGTAGATAGTAGATAGTCTTAATGACCCTCGTGTAGTAGATAGTCTTTTTAGTATGATAATAAGATGTTATCTTCATTATAGAATAATAAGAAAATATTATAACCTTTATATTATAATAATAAGGTAAAAGGACCCCAATGGAAATAAGTCACTCTGTCTGACTTTTTTGGGTTATCCTAGGTTCTCTACACATATGCTGCTATGTATGATAATTCTATGTAACTGTATTTGTGTATACCTGAATAAACTTACTTACTTACTTACTTACCTACTTACTGAGTAAGCAATGATGAAATCAGCCTGATAAGACATGTGTTATGATCATGTGTTCTGTTGAGGTTGGTAAGGAGATGTTTGAGGGGAGGGTTTATATCAGAGTTAAGTGTTCTATGTATGTAGTAGTGCAGTAATAAATATGGATGTTTTGTATAAGTTATGGATTTTTTGGTAGTGTGCTGAGTAGTAAGTGATCTTAGAGAGACTTGAATTTATAAACAGGTAGTGTTTCTTTTATATTGACAGGTAATGAATTCCAGATTTTAGGGCCTGAGAGTGTGGACTGAGTGATCCTGTGTTATGTCATGTGGTTGAGGTTGGCAAGGAGATTTTGAGGGGAGGGTTATCAGTTAAGTGTTCTGTACTAGCAATAATAAGTATGGATGTTTTGTATGGTGAGTTTGTTGGGTGGATTAATGGTCATGAGATGTTGGGTAATTGGTTTATTGTTGTTGAGCCCCAAGCACAAATTCCATAGGTGAGATAAGGGTAAATAAGTGAGTGATATAGGGCCAGGAGGGCTGAGTGTGGAACATAGTACCATATCTTCGATAGTATGCCTACAGTCTTGGAAATTTTCTTAGAAATTTGTTGTATATGTGTTTGAAATTTGAGTCTATTATCAAGGTGGATTCCTAAGAATTTTCCCTCTGTTAGCTTTGTGATAGGTGATCCGTTTATCATTATGTTAAGAGGGACATCTGTAGCTCTGTTACCAAACTGAATGAAGTAGGTTTTGTCAATGTTTAGAGTAAGTTTGTTAGTCCTCATCCAGGTAGATATTTTCTGTAATTCGGTATTTACAGTATTGGCTAGCGTGACTGGGCTCGGGTGAGAGAAGACGTATGTAGTGTCATCTGCAAATAGTGTGGGTTTGAGTAGTTGCGATGCATTTGGTAGGTCATTTATGTATAGGAGAAAGAGAAGAGGGCCAAGGACACTTCCCTGTGGGACACCAACTGTAATTGGTTGTGCGGAAGAGTTTGCCCCATTTGTGTACACATATTGGCTTCTGTTGCTGAGGTATGACTTTAGGTAGTTGAGGGAGTGCCCTCTTATACCATAGTGTGACAATTTTATGTGGAGCAAGTCATGGTCAACTGTATCAAAAGCTTTACGTAAGTCAATGAAGATCCCCAGTGGGACTTCTTTTTTCTCTATTGCAGTGTATATATGTTCTAGCATGTGTATAATAGCATCATTAGTATTTTTATTAGGCCTGAACCCAAATTGACAGGGGTTGAGTATGTTGTGGGAGATGAGGTAGGAATAGATTCGCTTATGAATTAATTTTTCGAAGATTTTAGAGAGAGGGTGTAAGTTGGATATTGGCCTATAGTTATTCAAGTCTGTTTGGTCTCCTCCTTTATGGATCGGGGTGACCCTTGCTATTTTGAGAACTGTAGGGAAGGTAGAGGATTCAATGGATTTGTTAAAGAGTGTTGCAATGATTGGTGATAGCACTTGTGACACTTTTTTGTATATAAAGGGTGGTAAGGTATTTAAATCTCCTGTCTTGTTTTTTAGTGTGTTGATAATAACGGAGACTTCATTTGGGTTAGTCGGAGCTAGGAACAGTGTGTTCAGGTAGTTGCCAGTGAGGTAGCCATTGGGTGGGGTATCTGAGCTTGGGATTTTATTGGCAAGGTTTTTCCTATAGTGGAGAAGAACTCATTGAGTCTGTTTGCTGTTTCAGTTGGTGGGAGTTGGGGTTCATCTGATTCTGTTAATTTAATTTCGCTATTTCGTGATATCTTTTTTGTTCCTAGAATTCCTGAAAGGGTTTTCCAGGTCTTTTTTATATCACCACGTAAGTTGGATAATTTGTTCTCATAATACAATTTTTTTGCCCTTCTTATCAGGCTGGTTAGGATTGACGAGTAACGTTTTGTTTGGTCTCTGGTTATGTGACCCATTCTGTACTGTTTTTCATATAGGTGCTTTGTATTTATGGATTTGAGGATGCTGGGTGTTAGCCAGGGACTGTTCAGTCTCTTAGCTGTCATCTGTTTAGTTTTTTTAGGGCAGTGCTTGTTATAGAGGTATTGGGTCTTTTTTAGAAAATTATTAATACATTCGTCAATATCTGTATAGATTTCTAGCTCAGTTTGCCAGTCAATGTTTGTCACTGATATTGTGAAGTTATTAATGGCTGCCTCATTGTGAAGTCTGAAGGTGACTTTAGTAGTGTCTTGGGGTAATTTACTTAGATTGGTCAAGAGAAAGGCAGGGTAGTGGTCTGTGGTATTATCTGTGATTATGCCTGATTTTAAAGGGGATATGGTGTTGGTCCAGATGTGGTCTAGTAGGGAAACACTAGTCTCTGTAACTCTTGTAGGTTTTGTTACTGTTGGTAGCAACATGCAGTTACTCATAGTGTTTGTGAATTCAGTAACATGTGGGTCCTGGTCTTGCAGGAGATTTATATTGAAGTCACCTGAGAGTAGTAAGTGATCTTTGTTCATGCGTGCATCAGTTATCATACTTCCTAGGTTTTCACTAAAACGGCTAATGTTTGACTGTGGTACTCTGTAGATGTTTATCACTGTGAGAGGTTTTTGTAGGTATTTGGATTTGAATTTAGCTATTATATATTCCCCATGTTCATCCCTTGTGCAAGTATTAGTGATACATTCTAGTTGGTCTGAGTAGTATATAGCTGTGCCACCCCCTTGTTGATCTGGCCTACAGTTGTGTATGGCTGTGTAACCAGGAATGGCATAGACATCTGTAGTATCAGGCTTTAGCCAGGTTTCAGTTAGTGTAATGATGGACATACTGGCATGCAGGGAATTTAGTAATGCTATGAGGTCATCGTAATGTTTGCTTAAAGATCTGATATTGTAGTTAAAGACAGTTATGTTGTTGTTGGCTCTGAGAAGTGCCTTTGATTGTTCTGCTGTGTAGTAATTACAGTTACTGTTTGATTCATTTAAGTCATTCAATAAGAGGTTGGTATCAGGATCAATGCTTGTAATCATAAGATTTATAGTGAATCAATAGTTAGAATTAAGTATAAGACAAAGTAAATATTCTAAAGCTAAAAAATAGCACCTGAATTGTTTTAACAAGTGTAAAAATATGAGCTAAGGTATTTTTTAAAGCTAAAATAAAGGAGACAATATAAAAGGGACTAAAAATTTGTGAAACAAATGTGGATGAACAAATGAAAGTGTACTTTAAAGGTAATCAAATAAATGGGACTAATATAAGTTGTGGTGAACAATAAAGTGGTAATATAATGGCAAAATAATGAACTTATTACACTTTAGCACCTGAGAATAGCACCTTGATTATTTTAACAATTGTGAATATATGAACTAAGGTAGTTATAGAAAGCTAAAATAAAGGAGATAAATATATAAGGGACTAAATTAAGTAATGGTAAACAAAGCTAAATTGACAGATAGTCACTATGATATAATATTGATTTAGGAGCAAGAACTGAATTGTAATATTTAATAAGTTGAGCAGTTTATTGCACAATAAAAAGTAAAAAAAATGAGGTAGTTGGTACTAACTGGCAAAAGATAGTTTTGGGACTTGCACAAAATATATTTGGAGTATACACTAATTGCACACACAATATAAGAATAATAAGTAGAAAATGACATGGCAATGTCTTGGTTATAATATGATAGTAAGATGGTAGACAGGTACACAGGTACACAGATACACAGGTACAGAGGCACACAGGTACACAGGTACACAGGTACAGAGGCACACAGGTACACAGGTACAAAGGATAATATAAAGGTTGGGGTTGAATATACAAACTTGAAAATTTGGCAACAAAATGTTATGGGAAGTATAAAATAATGTTTAATGTACAAAAGTAAAATTGACTGGTAGTAAATATGGTGTTTAATAAAATTTTAGTAAGTAATAATGATTACAAAATAAGTGAAAAAGTAATGTTTATTTCTTTCAAAATTGCACTGGTAGTTATACTAGAGGTTACATGGCAGTACAAGGTAGTTAAGAGTACTCTAAGATAGTAAATGTGGTTTTAAAACAGGTTAAGGTAATTAGACAAGTAATGGTAATTAAATGATGTCAAAAACGTTAAGAATAAATTGTACTGATAATAAAGATGGTAATTAATTATTAATTTTAGTTAGTAATATCAATTAATAGTATTTAAAAAAAAATATGAGGTAGTAATATGGATAACACAAGAGATTACACACAGCGAAGAGCTTTAAATAAAAAGTTTAGGACACCAAGGAATTGGAAAGTTATAAGGATATTAAAAAAAGACGAGAACTTTCAAAGTAGGACGGAGTGAAAATAAGATTCCATGAACATTGTTAAATTTCAGAGTAAAAGAGCCAATCAAACAAGTCAATTTCTTTTTCTTCAAAGAAATGATCATAAGATAGATGAAAATGATCATAAGATAGATGAAAATGATCATAAGATAGATGAAAATGATCATAAGATAGATGAAAATGATCATAAGATAGATGAAAATGATCATAAGATAGATGAAAATGATCATAAGATAGATGAAAATGATCATAAGATAGATGAAAATGATCATAAGATAGATGAAAATGATCATAAGATAGATGAAAATTGTCATGTAGGGGGGTGATGATTAGGGGAATATGGGGGTAAGCGGAGGGAGTCAGTAGGTAGGGGACAGGCGAGGCAGTAGGAGGGATGAGGGCAGAGGTAGGTAGGTAATGTGAGGTCACTGGTGACTACACCTTCACCTCTCATTACCCTACCTGCCACACTACACTACTCACCCTCTCACTACTTTAAATAAAATAATAAATAAAATAGAAAATAACGGGGACAGTGAATATTACTATTCTACTCAAACACAGTTTATTATTAAGTCTTTGTACAAGAATATATTTGGGAACAGGAGTACATTATTGTGGTTTAGATAAATGGGGATGGTACATATAAGCAGTGAGACAGGGAACACAATCAACTTGACGAAAATGAATATAACTTACAATATAGTTCAGAGGACAGTTCACTACATGAACTAAGCCACAGGTCCCAAGACCTACACAGCACGAGTACTGCGCCAAGCCAGTACTCTGCCCAATGCCTCCAACAGTCTCCTCCAGAGACTTCAGCAGCCTTCTCCCGAGCCCTGCACCCCAGCAGCAGCTCCGCTCGAAGTCTCTGCTCAGGAGCTCTGCACCCCAGCAGCAGCTCCGCTCGAATCTCCTGATCATGCTCTTCCTTGGGCTTTTATGGTGGTCCAAGCACCCTCCACAACCACGTGTACGACCTGACGCCTAGGTCTGACGCCGTCAAGAACAAAAGACCTCAGACGTGGGCGTGGCTACAGACGTTTGCCAAGGCAAGGTGTGACCATATAATTGGTTAAATTAGGTCTCCCCAGAGACCTCACAAGCCCAGCTGAACTACATCACATCCCCCTTTCTCCCCCAATTTAAAATATCTGAGAACTAGGACAATTTGTCCTAGTTATTAGACTATTTTAATCCTAATCCCTTAAATCTATTACAATACAAAGACAAAATTATACATAATACAAAATTATTCAATACATATATTTCCCTCAACCTCCTCAACTACCACAAGGCAGCATAATCAGTACACCTGGCAGTTGGCCAGCATAATAGTTGCTCTCTGGTGCAAAGCCTCCTTACCCGTCATTTCTCCTTAAACCTAAATATCGGGCTCCAGTGCCTTCCCTACTTCTACTAGAAATGCACTAGCCAATGCTAGTCACCCTCGCACGTTAACCATTGGGCCAAACCTCTCTAGGCTTCTATGGCGTGGAAAACTGCTCCAACGGGTTGCATTCTTTCAAGTAACTGCAACTGGACCACTTCACGACCACCAAGGTCGCATTTTCGGCACACTTCACATGCACACTACAACATCTGAAAATCGAGACAGGGCAGGCATCGCAGCTAAGACCCTCCATTATCCTATGCCACTACTAGGATTCACTGGCCTCATAAAACAAGGCGGCCATAATCACTGGACCGTATTCAAGGTCACCTTATTTCACACAGGTAACACTAACACTTCTGGCAAGTCAAAGTAGGCTGGGGACATCTCACACTCTCAATTGTCTCTCATGGCTGGCAGGACATCCCCGCATACCGGTCGTACAGGTCGACCAGCAAGGCAGGATACACCTCCATACCGCCCTTGAAAGCAGGCTGGTCCCAGCAGCTGGAGTCCATCTCCGCGGCTCACGTCCTTCCACATCTCCGAGGATGGCAACTCCTTCATAGTAGATTCTCCTGTCCTGGCACACCAGCCAGAATCCCTCACACACCACTGCAGCATCACCGCCATCTCCTCCTCTTGAGCTAGGCAGCATCGCAGCATCACAGCACGGCCACAGCATATCCATCATCACAGCACGGCCGTATCACAGCAGCACACAGCACGGCCACAGCATCGCAGCACGGCTACAGCATCGCAGCACGGTCCCAGCATCACAGCACGGCCGCAGCGTCTCAACATCACAGCACGGCCGCAGCATCTCAACATCACAGCAGCACACAGCACGGCCACAGCATCGCAGCACACAGCATCTCAGCACAGCATCACAGCACGCCACAGCATAGCAGACAGCATCACAGCACGGCCACACAGCAGCAGCAGCAGCAGCATCACAGCAGCCGACATCAGCAGTAGCAGGCTATGGTCAGTTGCTCGAGGTGAGGTGAGGTCACTTCAGGTCATCAACAGCAGGTGCGGTCACCCATCCCTGGCAACTGCGGGTAACTGGCGGTCCGTGGGTGATGGTCACAGAGGCTGGGTGACGCAGACAGACACCCACTACACTGGATGACAGACCAGGGCAGCAATACATCTACTGGGGCACATCAGCTGGGTGACTGGGCATATCAGCTGGGTGACTGGGCACATCAGGTGGACAGCAATCATAGGCAACTCTTCAATGGGTGACAGTTGTGGGTGAGTCTTCCAAGGCGGGCTGGGTGACTTCTCATTCCTCTGTAAATATTCAATTTCGGCCAGTAATTGCTTCCCCCAAAAGTCTCACCCAAATACTGATATTCTCCACCATTTATCTCAAACCAACAACCAACTCCACCAAATATAATATTACACCCAAACAATTATTCAGACCCACCGTCAAAAAAGGTCAGTTAAGGTCACTAGGATTATAATATCATACAGATATTTACTTTAGATTTACACACACAACAAAAAAAAAAGTGGTAGCAAATGGTAGCATAACAAGTATAACCGAGCAGTCAAAAATAAGGCACATGGGACTGGTTCCTACTATAAAAATAATAAGAACCACCACCGCTTAGACACCATGTCATGTAGGGGGGTGCTGCTTAGGGGAATATGGGGGTAAGCGGAGGGAGCCAGTAGGTAGGGGACAGGCGAGGTGGTAGGAGTGAGGTATGCGGAGGTAGGTAGGTAATGTGAGGTCACTGGTGACTACACCTTCACCTCTCATTACTCTACCCACCACACTACACTCACCCTCTCACTACTTTAACTAAAATAATAAATAAAAAGAGAAAATAACGGGGACAGTGAATATTACTATTCTACTCAAACACAGTTTATTATTAAGTCCTTGTACAATAATATATTTGGGAACAGGAGAACATTATTGTGGTTTAGATAAATGGGGTGGTACACATAAGCAGTGAGACAGGGAACACAATCAACTTGACGAAAATGAATATAACTTACAATATAGTTCAGAGGACAGTTCACTACAGGAACTAAGCCACAGGTCCCAAGACCTACACAGCACGAGTACTGCGCCAAGCCAGTACTCTGCCCAATGCCTCCAACAGTCTCCTCCAGAGACTTCAGCAGCCTTCTCCCGAGCCCTGCACCCCAGCAGCAGCTCCGCTCGAAGTCTCTGCTCAGGAGCTCTGCACCCCAGCAGCAGCTCCGCTCGAATCTCCTGATCATGCTCTTCCTTGGGCTTTTATGGTGGTCCAAGCACCCTCCACAACCACGTGTACGACCTGACGCCTAGGTCTGACGCCGTCAAGAACAAAAGACCTCAGACGTGGGCGTGGCTACAGACGTTTGCCAAGGCAAGGTGTGACCATATAATTGGTTAAATTAGGTCTCCCCAGAGACCTCACAAGCCCAGCTGAACTACATCACAAAATGATCATAAGATAGATGAAAATGATCATAAGATAGATGAAAATGATCATAAGATAGATGAAAATGATCATAAGATAGATGAAAATGATCATAAGATAGATTAAAATGATCATAAGATAGATGAAAATGATCATAAGATAGATGAAAATGATCATAAGATAGATGAAAATGATCATAAGATAGATGAAAATGATCATAAGATAGATTAAAATGATCATAAGATAGATGAAAATGATCATAAGATAGATGAAAATGATCATAAGATAGATGAAAATGATCATAAGATAGATTAAAATGATCATAAGATAGATGAAAATGATCATAAGATAGATGAAAATGATCATAAGATAGATGAAAATGATCATAAGATAGATTAAAATGATCATAAGATAGATGAAAATGATCATAAGATAGATGAAAATGATCATAAGATAGATGAAAATGATCATAAGATAGATGAAAATGATCATAAGATAGATGAAAATGATCATAAGATAGATGAAAATGATCATAAGATAGATGAAAATGATCATAAGATAGATGAAAATGATCATAAGATAGATGAAAATGATCATAAGATAGATGAAAATGATCATAAGATAGATGAAAATGATCATAAGATAGATGAAAATGATCATAAGATAGATGAAAATGATCATAAGATAGATGAAAATGATCATAAGATAGATGAAAATGATCATAAGATGGATGAAAATGATCATAAGATAGATTAAAATGATCATAAGATAGATGAAAATGATCATAAGATAGATGAAAATGATCATAAGATAGATGAAAATGATCATAAGATAGATTAAAATGATCATAAAATAGATGAAAATGATCATAAGATAGATGAAAATGATCATAAGATAGATGAAAATGATCATAAGATAGATGAAAATGATCATAAGATAGATGAAAATGATCATAAGATAGATGAAAATGATCATAAGATAGATTAAAATGATCATAAGATAGATGAAAATGATCATAAGATAGATGAAAATGATCATAAGATAGATTAAAATGATCATAAGATAGATGAAAATGATCATAAGATAGATTAAAATGATCATAAGATAGATGAAAATGATCATAAGATAGATTAAAATGATCATAAGATAGATGAAAATGATCATAAGATAGATGAAAATGATCATAAGATAGATGAAAATGATCATAAGATAGATGAAAATGATCATAAGATAGATGAAAATGATCATAAGATAGATGAAAATGATCATAAGATAGATGAAAATGATCATAAGATAGATGAAAATGATCATAAGATAGATGAAAATGATCATAAGATAGATGAAAATGATCATAAGATAGATGAAAATGATCATAAGATAGATGAAAATGATCATAAGATAGATGAAAATGATCATAAGATAGATGAAAATGATCATAAGATAGATGAAAATGATCATAAGATAGATGAAAATGATCATAAGATAGATGAAAATGATCATAAGATAGATGAAAATGATCATAAGATAGATTAAAATGATCATAAGATAGATGAAAATGATCATAAGATAGATGAAAATCATCATAAGATAGATGAAATGATCATAAGATAGATTAAAATGATCATAAGATAGATGAAAATGATCATAAGATAGATGAAAATGATCATAAGATAGATGAAAATGATCATAAGATAGATGAAAATGATCATAAGATAGATGAAAATGATCATAAGATAGATTAAAATGATCATAAGATAGATGAAAATGATCATAAGATAGATGAAAATGATCATAAGATAGATTAAAATGATCATAAGATAGATGAAAATGATCATAAGATAGATTAAAATGATCATAAGATAGATGAAAATGATCATAAGATAGATTAAAATGATCATAAGATAGATGAAAATGATCATAAGATAGATGAAAATGATCATAAGATAGATGAAAATGATCATAAGATAGATGAAAATGATCATAAGATAGATGAAAATGATCATAAGATAGATGAAAATGATCATAAGATAGATGAAAATGATCATAAGATAGATGAAAATGATCATAAGATAGATGGAAATGATCATAAGATAGATGAAAATGATCATAAGATAGATTAAAATGATCATAAGATAGATGAAAATGATCAGAAGATAGATGAAAATGATCATAAGATAGATGAAAATGATCATAAGATAGATGAAAATGATCATAAGATAGATGAAAATGATCATAAGATAGATTAAAATGATCATAAGATAGATGAAAATGATCATAAGATAGATGAAAATGATCATAAGATAGATTAAAATGATCATAAGATAGATGAAAATGATCATAAGATAGATTAAAATGATCATAAGATAGATGAAAATGATCATAAGATAGATTAAAATGATCATAAGATAGATGAAAATGATCATAAGATAGATGAAAATGATCATAAGATAGATTAAAATGATCATAAGATAGATGAAAATGATCATAAGATAGATGAAAATGATCATAAGATAGATGAAAATGATCATAAGATAGATTAAAATGATCATAAGATAGATGAAAATGATCATAAGATAGATGAAAATGATCATAAGATAGATTAAAATGATCATAAGATAGATGAAAATGATCATAAGATAGATTAAAATGATCATAAGATAGATGAAAATGATCATAAGATAGATGAAAATGATCATAAGATAGATGAAAATGATCATAAGATAGATTAAAATGATCATAAGATAGATGAAAATGATCATAAGATAGATGAAAATGATCATAAGATAGATGAAAATGATCATAAGATAGATTAAAATGATCATAAGATAGATGAAAATGATCATAAGATAGATGAAAATGATCATAAGATAGATGAAAATGATCATAAGATAGATGAAAATGATCATAAGATAGATGAAAATGATCATAAGATAGATGAAAATGATCATAAGATAGATGAAAATGATCATAAGATAGATGAAAATGATCATAAGATAGATGAAAATGATCATAAGATAGATGAAAATGATCATAAGATAGATGAAAATGATCATAAGATAGATGAAAATGATCATAAGATAGATGAAAATGATCATAAGATAGATGAAAATGATCATAAGATAGATGAAAATGATCATAAGATAGATTAAAATGATCATAAGATAGATGAAAATGATCATAAGATAGATGAAAATGATCATAAGATAGATGAAAATGATCATAAGATAGATTAAAATGATCATAAGATAGATGAAAATGATCATAAGATAGATGAAAATGATCATAAGATAGATGAAAATGATCATAAGATAGATGAAAATGATCATAAGATAGATGAAAATGATCATAAGATAGATGAAAATGATCATAAGATAGATTAAAATGATCATAAGATAGATGAAAATGATCATAAGATAGATGAAAATGATCATAAGATAGATTAAAATGATCATAAGATAGATGAAAATGATCATAAGATAGATTAAAATGATCATAAGATAGATGAAAATGATCATAAGATAGATTAAAATGATCATAAGATAGATGAAAATGATCATAAGATAGATGAAAATGATCATAAGATAGATGAAAATGATCATAAGATAGATGAAAATGATCATAAGATAGATGAAAATGATCATAAGATAGATGAAAATGATCATAAGATAGATGAAAATGATCATAAGATAGATGAAAATGATCATAAGATAGATGAAAATGATCATAAGATAGATGAAAATGATCATAAGATAGATTAAAATGATCATAAGATAGATGAAAATGATCAGAAGATAGATGAAAATGATCATAAGATAGATGAAAATGATCATAAGATAGATGAAAATGATCATAAGATAGATGAAAATGATCATAAGATAGATGAAAATGATCATAAGATAGATGAAAATGATCATAAGATAGATTAAAATGATCATAAGATAGATGAAAATGATCATAAGATAGATGAAAATGATCATAAGATAGATTAAAATGATCATAAGATAGATGAAAATGATCATAAGATAGATTAAAATGATCATAAGATAGATGAAAATGATCATAAGATAGATGAAAATGATCATAAGATAGATGAAAATGATCATAAGATAGATGAAAATGATCATAAGATAGATTAAAATGATCATAAGATAGATGAAAATGATCATAAGATAGATTAAAATGATCATAAGATAGATGAAAATGATCATAAGATAGATGAAAATGATCATAAGATAGATGAAAATGATCATAAGATAGATGAAAATGATCATAAGATAGATTAAAATGATCATAAGATAGATGAAAATGATCATAAGATAGATGAAAATGATCATAAGATAGATGAAAATGATCATAAGATAGATTAAAATGATCATAAGATAGATGAAAATGATCATAAGATAGATGAAAATGATCATAAGATAGATGAAAATGATCATAAGATAGATTAAAATGATCATAAGATAGATGAAAATGATCATAAGATAGATGAAAATGATCATAAGATAGATGAAAATGATCATAAGATAGATGAAAATGATCATAAGATAGATGAAAATGATCATAAGATAGATGAAAATGATCATAAGATAGATGAAAATGATCATAAGATAGATGAAAATGATCATAAGATAGATGAAAATGATCATAAGATAGATTAAAATGATCATAAGATAGATGAAAATGATCATAAGATAGATGAAAATGATCATAAGATAGATGAAAATGATCATAAGATAGATGAAAATGATCATAAGATAGATGAAAATGATCATAAGATAGATTAAAATGATCATAAGATAGATGAAAATGATCATAAGATAGATGAAAATGATCATAAGATAGATGAAAATGATCATAAGATAGATTAAAATGATCATAAGATAGATGAAAATGATCATAAGATAGATGAAAATGATCATAAGATAGATGAAAATGATCATAAGATAGATTAAAATGATCATAAGATAGATGAAAATGATCATAAGATAGATGAAAATGATCATAAGATAGATGAAAATGATCATAAGATAGATTAAAATGATCATAAGATAGATGAAAATGATCATAAGATAGATGAAAATGATCATAAGATAGATGAAAATGATCATAAGATAGATGAAAATGATCATAAGATAGATGAAAATGATCATAAGATAGATGAAAATGATCATAAGATAGATGAAAATGATCATAAGATAGATTAAAATGATCATAAGATAGATGAAAATGATCATAAGATAGATGAAAATGATCATAAGATAGATGAAAATGATCATAAGATAGATGAAAATGATCATGAGATAGATGAAAATGATCATAAGATAGATTAAAATGATCATAAGATAGATGAAAATGATCATAAGATAGATGAAAATGATCATAAGATAGATTAAAATGATCATAAGATAGATGAAAATGATCATAAGATAGATTAAAATGATCATAAGATAGATGAAAATGATCATAAGATAGATGAAAATGATCATAAGATAGATGAAAATGATCGTGTTGAAACAAAAGGAAAAAAAAGGTCAACAATGAGAATAATACATTTTTTAAGATTTTATATTCTGCGCTGGATGACCCTGCAGGTCTAGCGCTTCTTTTTTGTTATAATAATAATAATTAAGATTTTATATACTAATATAAACCTTGGTGGTTTAGTGCTTAGTTTTGATTATATTAATGTTGTGCCCAATAAGTAAAACCTCAGATTTTGGCTTAAATAGCAACGCATTTCTTGCTATATGAAGCAAGTGAAAATTTGTGTATGCAATAAATTCGCAAAAATCATTCTGAACCTAACGAAAAATATATATTTCATTGTGTTTGTTTATTATTAAATTATTGTTCTGTATAGCCCTTGTGGTTGAACGCTTCTTTTTAATTATAATAATAATAATTAAATTATTGTAAATGTATATAAAATATATTTAGTTTGATTAGGCTAAATTAAATTGCGCTTGTTGTAATAAGGTTAGGTAAGTTTCCTAAGGTTCTTTGGTACAAAATCATTGATTTTTATATAAACACAAATAAATAAAATATATCTTTAAACGTATAAAAGAAAATTTTAGAAAGGATTTAATTTTAAATAAGTTCTTACTAACTGACCTGTTCGGCACGACAATAATAATATATACTAATAAAGATGGAGTAATATCAAGATTAAAACTTACAGATATTATAAATGAAACGAAACATTAATATAGTTTGTCTAACAAAAACAGATTGGAGAGGAAAGAGTAGGGAAGTAACGAGGAGGATTGGTAATGTTGATGTGTCTCCATTCAAGTTATGGAAACTGAAATCCAAAATAATGAAAACGTTGAAAATTTAGGTGATAAGAGTGTAACACGAAGATGACTCTTAGTGGTAAATGTACATACCTTGTCACTTAATAATAGTACTTGGGAAAGAGAAGAGTTTGATAGTATAAATGAGGAATTACATAATATCTTTAGGAAACTGTTGATGAGTGACAGTGATAAGGAAAACGTTATTTTAATTATAAAAATTAAAGTGGACAGCCAATGGGGCTCGAACTGTAAATAAATGATCAATAAATGTCCTCGTATTATAAAGTAACTGGAGTGAGAGGCAGCAACACAACATCAACATTATATTTAATGAAGATTGAGACACTTATGTAACATATGGGAATCTTTATTAAGGAAACATTTCCTTAATAAAGATTCCCATTTGTTACATAAGTCTCTCAATCTTCAATTTGTCGGTTTTTAAAGCGAATTATCATGTTAAATTAAATATTTACTGGAACAAGGGAGGAAAACTTACGACATAACCTACTTTAACCCGCTTGAAAAAAGTGATTGTATCTTATTGGAAATAATATTTATGTAGTAAAATACGACTTAGGAAAAAGAAATCCATAAATAGGAAAGATTAAATTATGAGAAAGAATTCTCTTTCTCAAACAATATTTTAGAGAAATTAAAAAGAGCAGTGTACTACGATAGAGTTATAAATAATCTGAATAAAGAGTTTTGTTGTAAACGTGAAAATGTAATTAAATGTAATTAAACAGTTTATTCCAAATAAGAATATAAGATGGAATAAAAAAAGAATGTCATGAAAAGTGTGGGAAAGCAATGAAAAAGAGAAAGAGTTAAGAATCAACACAGAAAGCGGACCAGTCAAGAAACTCATCAAAAATTCAGTGAGGCTAGAAATGAATATCCAAATGTAAAGAAAGAGGAAGAAAGAAATTTTATAAAACAAATAGTAATCAATAGCAAAGTAGAACTAAATCTTTTATTTGAGTTTGTAAAAAGTAAACTGATTGTTAAAGACAAACTGAGAAGATTAAATGACGATGGTAAACAACACTGAGGTGGAGGAGGAAATGTGGGAAGTATTGATCAGAAGGTTTATGTTCACACAGGAAGATATTTTTCATGTAGGAAATTTTAGTCCCTGACAGACTACTGAATTAAAATGAAGCTGATAAGTTATAGGACCGGGGGAGATATCACCTTGGGTCTTAAAAGTATGTGTAGATGTGTTATGTTATCCACTTTGGAAAGTTTTTAGGATTTCACTATATGAAGGCAAACTAGCAAACATCCCAGAATTTAACAAAAAAAAAAAAAAAAAACAGTGACGGGGAAGATGCTTTATCTACAGACCGGTTTTCTTGACAATTGTTGTAAAATTAGTGTAAAAGTCGTTAAAGTAGATTTATGGCTGAGTAGATAATAACATGCTAATTGGTAAATTATTTTACAGTCTGCACATTCATGTATATCAAATTTTTAAATTATTATGACAGAGTTACGGAAATTGTTCAGGGAAGAAATGAATGGGCAGAATGTATTTGCAAAAGTTTTAAGAAAGCTTTTCAAAGATTTCCCATGAAAGACCAATTTGAAATCTGCATTTTATAGGAGAGCTTAAAGGTAAATTATTGCACTGTATGAGAAACTTTTATTTAAGAGGAAAATAATAACAGTTATAAGAGGAAAAAATGTCTGGATGGGAGAATGTCTCAGGTTGGGTGCCACAAGGGTCTGTATTTGAACCAAGGAATTAAAAAAAATATTAATATATTTGTGAGCAAGGTAGCATTTATAAAGGAATTCAGGGAAATCGGTTAACCAGTTCTGCAGCTTCTCCAAGGGTCCCTGGTGCCATACTCGGTAAAAAGTGCCAACACTGTCCAATGCTTCTACCTAGATTACCTTGGATTCATCCAGTGACTTGTGCCACACAGTGAAGAGGTTTACCAGTAGATCAGTAGAAGGGCAACCTTTTAAGAAGCCATACTGGCGGTCACAAAGAAGCGAGTGGTAGGCAAAAACTGCCATTTGCCGTGAAATTATTGTTTCAAGAGTCTTGCCAGTAATTGACAAGAGTTACACTGGTCTGTAGTTGCTGTTCTCCGTTCTGCTCTTCTTTTTATGAACAGGGAGAACATTTACCTTTTTCCACAAAGACGCCATTCAAACTGTGCTGATAGATGCAAACTCTGCTGATAGATGTAAATTAGAGGTGATTCTACTCAGCAATCTTTTGCTTATCTTATCTAGATTCATGACCTTTTTTTTTTTGGTCCATTGTTACCAATGACAACTTCGGCACAGTTCTTTCGGTTAACAAAGGAGGTTCCCATACTGGATCAGTGACCTGCATCCTGGCAGCACAGTGCTCAGCACAGAGGTCAACTTTTCTTGATTGATAATACAGTCCCATCATGTCGATTTAGAAGTGGAACAATTATCGGTCCTTGACTAACGACCACAATGTTTTGGAGCACATACTTCCTGATACCAGTTTTCTCTTTGAGTGAGCCTCCCATCCAGAGAAGGTCCAGTTCTGGACTTTTTCGTTTGCCTACTGGTTTGCCTGTGGAGGCTTGGTATTTAACAATAGCGAGCTCTCGACAACGGCAGCCAACCTGTTGCTAATCTGAATGCTTCGTCACATATTACCGGTGAGGGATTTATCTGCTGGAAATGAAGATGCTCACTTGGTTATCACCACCACCATAAAAGAGTTTCTCTTCCTCAAGGGTCGCACTTGAAACTTCCTCCTGCAGGTGACATTTGAATGCAGAGCTCTTAAAGCGGTCACAGGTGAATCACAGGTAAAACTTAGTCAAACTTGAAGGTCACACTTGAAGATGATTCGAATCTCTAGTCTCAACTATCACTTGGTCACAGTTTACGGTAAAACTCTCGGAACAATCACAGGTGATTCAACCTGGTCTCAGGTAAAACTTTCCTTGTGGAAGGTTTGAATGAGTTTATGGCTGTACGTGTCTTCATTTGGAATTTTAACGAAGAACTTTGGATATTAGTAACAATACGATAACTTATGAATACCTCATTTGATTCGCTTCAGATCTTAAACGCTAATACCTAACTACATGAGAAAATTTTGCCGAACTCTGTAATATTCCTGTCGTATTCATTGAGGTAGATGGGGTTGGGGCTACACAATACGGGGATGCGTTCTCGGATCACGAAGCGACAGAAATACTAGTGTTCTAAGATCTTTTCACACATCTCTGTGAGTACTACTATTACCTCCTACAGCTGTATCAGTTGATCATATTCCAGCCTTCAACTGTACCACTTGATCATATTCAGTCATCTTATTTTTTATGTGGCTGTAATTTAGCCTCTCACGCAATTACTTTTTTTTTCAAAATGTCTTTTAATTTATCTTCATTTATTTGCCTATTACATGTCTTTATTATCATTGCTTTGTTTAATCTTACCAACATTTTACCTTGTGTTGCCATTGTTACCTTGTTTATTCAAAGTTTATTACCATATGATCGCTAGTGCCTTGTCGTTCTCTAGAGTCAATTTCTCTTGTGTTACATTCCTTTAAGATGAAAATCAGGTCGAGTCCTGTTGCCTTGCCGACACAATCTTCTTTCCTCCGTATATTGATGCAGATGTTTCTTAGTTGTTATTTTCATTATTTTTCTTCTCTGCAGTTCTACTCCCTGATAGCGGTTCTCACTCTCCTGTTGTTTAGAGGTAGCTATATGCCACCCCAACATTACTTTCGTCTCTTCGGTCACTGTGTCTACTATGGTGCACAGTCTTTGGACTCGTCTGTGCTCATGATTACTCAGTACTTCAATTTTTCAGTAATTTTGCGTCTACAGTAACAAATCTATTCTCATTTTAAATACTTACAATTCGGTATCCATCAGAGAATATCACATTTATTACCTTTATTTTGAGTTTATCTTGGAAATGGCTATGAAGTCTGTTTTTTTCTACTTATTCATCTACTACTTATTCTTCTCCTTATTTATTCTTCTACTTATTTGTCTCCTAATTATTCTCATTCTTCTCCTACTTATTCTCATTCTTTTCCTATTTATTTGTCTGTTACTTATTTTTCTTATTCTTTTCTTTCCTAGTCTTCTGCTTATTCATTGGTGACTCCAAATGTACTGCACTTGAGCACCTCTCTTATTCATCTATCCTTCACGTTTAACTGCTATTTTGTGCTTGGTTTATTTTATTTTTGTTTTGAAGAATAATGAGGAAGAGTGTATTCGGTGTGTGTGTGTGTGTGTGTGTGTGTGTGTGTGTGTGTGTGTGTGTACTTACCTGTATGTGGCTGTAAGGGTCGAGTCACAGATTTTTGCTCCGCCTCTTCGGCGGTCGCTAATAGGTCCACTCTCTCCCTGCTCCATGAGCTTTATCGTACCTCTTCTTAAAGTTATGTATGGATCCTGCCTCCACTACACCACTCTCCAGATTGTTTCACTTCTGGACAACTCTTGTCACTAAATAAATAGTTCCTAACATCCCTGTGACTCATCTGAGTTTTCAACTTACAGTTGTGACCCATTGTTACTGTGTCCCATCTCTGAAACATCCTGTCCCTATCCAACTTGTCAATTCCTCTCAGTATTTTACATGTCATTATCATGTCCTCTCTATTCCCCAAGTGCCGCTAGGTCGATTTCCCTTAACTTCTCCTCCTAAGACATAAAGGAAATGAACTTGCAGAGTGACGTAGGCAACGTGGCAATTAAAGATCTCATTTTGATCTCTGTGTCTCTTCACCAGAAGAAAAGGATATGGGAGTAAACACTACATCAAACATATTTCCCGAGGAACACATTAACCAACCCTTAGTTCCTGGAGCAGTCTTGTTGCAAACCTTTGCATTTTCTCTAATTTCTTGACGTGATTGACCAGGTGTGGGTTCCATACTGGTGCTGCAATACTCCAATATGGGCCTGACGTACACGGTGTACAGCGTCTTGAATGATTCCTTATTCAGGTGTCAAAATGCTATTCTTAGGTTTGCTAGGCGCCCATATGCTGCAGCTATTATTTGGTTGACGTGTGCCTCAGGAGATTTGCTCGGCATTATACTCATTCCAAGATCTTTTTCCTTGAGTGAGGTTTACTGTCTTTTGCCCCTAGTTTGTGCTCTGTCTGCGGCCTTCTTTAACATTCCCAATCTTCATGACTTTACCAGTTGTTAGATCAGGCTTGAAGCTTGTCCAGATCCCTTTGTAGTGCTACAAGATCCTCATCCACTTGAATTCTCCGAATTAGCTTCACGTCGTCTGCCAACAGGGACACCTCTGAATCTATCCCTTCCGTCATGTCATTAACATATACTAGAAACACCACCATCCCAAGGACTGACCCATGTGGAACCCCGTTTGTCACAGGCGCCCATTCTGACATCTCGTCACGTAAATCAATCGTTGTCTCCTTTCTGTCAAGTATTCTCTGATCAATTGCAGAGCCTTTCCTATTATTCCTGTCTGCTCTTCTAGCTTTTGGACTAATCACTTGTGCAGAACTATGTCGACGGTCTTCATACAGTCCAAGAAAATGCAAGCAACCCACCTTTCTCTCTCCTACCTTACTTCTGCCACCTTATCGTAAAACTCCAGTAGGTTTGTGACACAGGATTTCCCCTTCCTTAAACCGTGTTGGTTATCATGCACAAGCTTTATTCCTTTCTAGGTGCTCCATCAGTCTCTTCCTGATAGGCTTCTCTATGATTTTGCATACTATACATGCCAGTGGCACTGGTCTGCAGTTTAATGCTACCTCCCTATCTCCTTTCTTAAAGACTGCTCTGTTTCGATAGATGTGTTGAAGATTATTGTTACTAGCGCACACGGAGCCTCTGTTTCCTCTCTTAGGACCCACGGAGAGACGTTATCCAGTCCCACCGCCTTTGAGGTGCCTAGTTCACTTAGCAGCTTCTTGACTTCCTCCTCGGTTGCGTAGTGTGTCCAGCATTTATTGTTGCATTCTACCCTCCCGGTCTATTGTAGTCCAGTCTGTCTCCACTGGAAATACTTCCTTAAATCTCGTGTTTAGCTCTTCGCATACTTTGTTGTTTCTTGTGAGATGCCCTGTTCTTCCTTCCTCCGCCTGAGTACCTGGTCCTTGATTGTTGTTTTCCTTTTGATGTTTCTGTATAACAGCTTTGGGTCAGATTTGTTTTTCAATGCTGTGTCATTCTCGTATTGCCGCTGGGCCTCCTTCTTTATCCATGCATATTTATTTCTGGCTCTTCGGCTCATCTTTTGTCCTGGGTTCTTTGTGGGTAATCACCTAGTTGCACTCACCTAGTTGTGTTTGCAGGGGTCGATTCATAGCTCCTGGCCGCGTCTCTTCACTGGTCGCTACTAAGTCACTCTTCCTGCTCCATGAGTTTTATCATACCTCTTCTTAAAGCTATGTATGGATCCTGCTTCCACTACATCACTTCCCAGACTATTCCACTTCCTGATAACTCTGTGGCTGAAGAAGTACTTCCTAACATTCCTGTGATTCATCTGAGTCTTCAACCTTGAACTGCGACCCATTGTTGCTGTGTCCCATCTCTGGAACATCCTGCCTCTGTCCACCTTGTCGATTCCTCTCAGTATTTTATATGCCATTGTCATATCCCCCTATCTCTCCTGTCCTCCAGTGTCATCAGTTCGATTTTCCTTAACCTCTCTTTGTAGGACATACCTCTTAGCTCTGGGACTAGTCTTGTTGCAAACCTTTGCACTTCCTCTAGTTTCTCTACGTGCTTAACTAGGTGTAGGTTCCAAACTCCAATATTGGCCGAACATACACAGTGTGCAGCGTCCTGAACGACTCCTTATTAAGATGTCGGAATGTTGCTCTTAGGTTTGCTAGGCTCCCATATGCTGCAGCAGTTATTTGGTTGATGTTCGCCTCAGGAGATGTGCCTGGTGTTATACTCACCCCTAGATATTTTTCCTAGAGTGAGGTTTGTAGTCTCTGGCTCCCTAGACTGTACTCCGTCTGCGATCTTCTTTGCCTTTCGCCTAATCTTCATGACTTTCCACTTGGTGGGGTTGAACTCCAGGAGCCATTTGCTGGACCAGGCCTGCAGCCTGTCCAGATCCTTCTGTAGTTCTGCCTGGTTCTCGTCCGATTGAATTCTTCTTATCAACTTTACATCGTCTGCAAGCAGGGACACATCTAAGTCTATTCCTTCCGTCATGTCCTTCACATGTACCAGAAACAGCACAGAGATCAGTCCTTGGACTCTAGTTGTACTCACCTAGTTGAGGTTGCAGGGGTCGAGTCCAAGCTCCTGGCCCCGCCTCTTCACTGGTCGCTACTAGGTCACTCTCCCTGAACCGTGAGCTTTATCATACCTCTGCTTAAAGCTATGTATGGATCCTGCCTCCACTACATCGCTTCCCAAACTATTCCACTTCCTGACTACTCTGTGGCTGAAGAAATACTTCCTAACATCCCTGTGATTCATCTGTGTCTTCAACTTCCAACTGTGTCCCCTTGTTGCTGTGTCCCATCTCTGGAACATCCTGTCTTTGTGTATGTGTATGTGTGTGTGTGTGTGTGTGTGTGTGTGTGTGTGTGTGTGTGTGTGTACTCACCTAATTTTATTCATCTAATTGTGGTTGCAAAGGTCGAGACTCAGCTCCTGGCCCCGCCTCTTCACTGAACGCTACTAGGTCCTCTATCTCCCTGCTCCATGAGCTTTATCATATCTCGTCTTAAAGCTATGTATGGTTCCTACCTCCACTACGTCACTTGCTAGGCTATTCCACTTCCTGACAACTCTATGACTGAAGAAATACTTCCTAAAATCCTTGTGACTCGTCTGAGTCTTCAACTTCCAATTGTGACCCCTTGTTTCTGTGTCCCATCTCTGGAACATCCTGTCTCTGTGCACCTTGTCTATTCCACGCAGTATTTTGTATGTCGTTATCATGTCTCCCCTAACCCTCCTGTCCTCCAGTGTATTCATTAGTTTAGCTGGTTCCTGGTTCACTGGCAACTTTAGAAGCAGACTTGCTAATGAAAGTGTTGACTGACATTTCAGCATAGTATATTAGTGGCTTTGTGGCGGTACTTGTCTATTCCTGTCTATCACTGACAGACATTTCTGACTATCTGTCCTTTGGAAATGAATTCATTTCGTTGTCGACAAGAACTTAAATTGTGTATTTTGGTCTGAGACTGAGAGCAGGTCACACCACTGCGCAAACACATGTGTGACACGTTGACCAAAGCCGGTCAATTTCACCCCTTTCCAGTATATGACACCTTCCTGAAGGGACCAGAGAAGTGCCTACAAGTCACAATTAAATCTAGAGAGAAGCGCTTCAAGTTGTGGTGAGCCAGGAAGAACTCTTTCTTAACATGGAAACTGAAGCTGGAAATTGTTTGGTCTGTTGCTCAGAGAGTTTTGCAAATACTTCTCAGAGTTCTGAAAAAAGAGTTTTCAGAGCTTTAAAGAAAATCTCAGCTCTGACGAAGAAAGTTCTCAGAGTTGTGAATTAGTCCTAAACAGATTCATCGTGTGAGTCGGGTTTTATACCAGTGCGCACGTCCTCTCTCACCTTCTTTGTCTCCCTCACAGGTGGCCAGTAAGGAGGTGGGTTGGCACCTCCCTGGGGACTCCGTTACCAGCTTCGTCATCAAGGAGGCTCTCAGGTTTGACCAACAGTACCGGGTGTGCCTACAGTGGGAGGCACCGCAGTGCCAGCATCAAGCTTCCATCTGCAACTTCCTCATCGTGCCCAAGCTTATGCAGAGCAAGGCTCACACAGGTACACACAGATATACACAGGCTCACATTGGTACACACAGGTATTATTATTATTATTATTATTATTATTATTATTATTATTATTATTATTATTATTATCAAAAGGAAGCGCTAAACCTACCAGGGTCATACAGCGCTACACACACAGGTTCACACAGGTACAGATATATGCACGCAGGTTCACACAGGTACAAACAGTCTCACAAAAGTACATACAGGCTCACACAGGCACAAACAAGCTCACACAGGTGCAAACAAGCTCACACAGGTGCAGACAGGCTCACACAGGTACAAACAGTCTCACAAAAGTACATACAGGCTCACACAGGCACAGACAATCTCACACAGGTGCAGACAGGCTCACACAGGTACAGGCAGGCTCACACAGGCACAGACAAGCTCACACAGGTACAGACTTACACATGCTTGATAAATGATATGGAGTAGTGCGAGAAGGTAACACGTAAATCACAAACTTAGGTTGAGCACATGTAAGTGTGTTGTTATGTCTGCCAGGAATGCGAGGGAGCGAAGTCTTCATCTTTCTGTTTAATTTGATGAGATTATGTGTTTGCTATGTTGCTCATTCCCGAAAAGGGAAATTACATCACTGATGTCTGTACTTTCGTCCAAAGCAACTGAAAAGTATTTATGATACTTCGTTATTTCTTTCATTTTGAAAGAAACTTGTTCTTTAAGTTCTCTTAGTGTTCATCCATCTGTCCGATGAGACAATGACTCACTTTCAAATTTCCTGCTTTTCAAACTTTTAACGTTCAATGCTTTATAAATTCCCCATCTCTAAAAGATTTTATCTTTTTAACAAACAAGTTTGCAATTTTAGAGTTTCAAAAATTACATTCTACATCCATTTGTATTTTATGACTGTTTTAGGCTCATCAGATTCTCATACTGGGAATACTATGTTTTTGCAGTGTTTCTTAATGCCGCCTAATGTTATAATTTTAGCCACAGAAACAATCTGTAGGAACAGAAGACAAAGAGATTTTACATTATCTCACATTATCCCAGCCAGAGTAGAAACATTGGACGTGTTTCTTTCCACCTGTTGTCTATGTTCCCCATCAGTAAAATGGGTACCTGGGTGTTAGTCGACTGGTGTGGGTCGCATCCTGGGACACTGACCTAAGGAGGCCTGGTCACAGACCGGGCCGCGGGGGCGTTGACCCCCGGAACTCTCTCCAGAACTCTCTCCAGAATATGAGCAAAAATTCTTTGTTTTGTTGAACTCTCCATCCCAGGTGAAGAATTTTTTATTCATAATGATGGTTACTTAATGAAAATTACGAAGTGCATTTTGATTAACTAGTAAACAGTGAAGTGTACACTTGATTCAGCTCAACCGAAGGTCCGAGACCGAAGTGTTTCTTGTCACCGAGATATCTGACGCAATACTGAACGTGTCTCTGTTTATGCAAGACCCACAGAGAAGTTCCCACTTCATTAATCTGATGGTCCATTATTTGTTATTTTCTTTTAATCATGACGCTAGAATTCTAGAGCCTGTCATGCATACTGTAGCCCTTCCAAATTATTACCATTATAAAAATGGCAATTAACATGTTGACCTTGGGCCAACATGCTAGGTGTGGGCTAGTAGTTAGACTACCTAGTTTTAGCACATCTTCCATAAAACAGCTTCCTTGAGTTTCATTAATATCAGTCTATTGGTTGTCGTGGTATGGCAGCTACAGTAACTTCCCTACGATGTATCCAGCCTTCTGAATTTAGCTATAGAATAGGAACACCTATTTTTAATTGGTATTTTATTGTCATGTGGCTGATCACACATTTTTTTTAGTAATGGGGTTAAGTTTCAGCTCCTAGACTTTTTAATGGCATTGATCTACAGCTCCTGGGTCTTTTTAGTTACAGATGCTAGGCTTTTTAAGCCTGCTGTGCTATGGCTTCTAATCCTCTTGAGGGTATAGGGCTCCATGTAGTGTCCCTCTTGAGCTATAGCTCCTAGATCGCTTGAAGGAGCTGCAGCTCCTCTGCTTCTAGAGACTCTTGAGGTACTACTGCTAGGCATTTTGCTTGCCTTGAGATGCAGGGGGATGGGCTCAGGTTATTGGATATGGGAGATACATGGACCACGCAGCAACAGAAACACATCCTGTTAATTTTAGGTTAGAGTTGCACACCTTTAAGGAGCGTAAGGATAGATCATTATTCCATCGTCACTTCCAGCCTTCAAGTCTAACTTTCAATTTAACGCTTTATTAAAATCTTCAATGACTGAATTCCGACTCGTTTGATAATATTGACAAAAATCTTCACATTCAACGTTTTAATTTTTCGAGACATTGCACTGGAGCTCAGGGTCATTGACCTGAAGATCTGGGTAATAATTCTGACGATGAAATAGATATATTCAGGTTTATTATTTCGTGTGAGTTTGTGACCAAGATGACGAACATTCATCTTTATTTTGAATTATGAGCAGCAGTGCCTGAAATCTAATATATTGCTAATGAACTGCAAACGAGAGAGATTTTCACCAAAACTTATCAACTCTGGCGTGGAACTGGCGCGGTCTTCTCTTTCCATGGATCAGACATGATTACCTCCCATTCCCCTAGCCCTGCATAACCGTTTCGGGTTTAGCTCTTCCAAATTAGTGTAATAATGGTGGAATTTATGACACATTCTGGTGACAAGAATTATTTTCACAGCTGCGTTACCCAGAAGTTTATATATTACTAAATACATTGATAGTTTTTGGATCCTTAACATAACACTAGGATTTTATAAGAGTTAGTAATAGTAGCAGTAGCAACAGTAGTAGTAAAAGTAGTAGAAGCAACAGTAGCAGTAGTAGTAATAGTGGTTGAAGCAACAGTAGTAGTAATAGTGGTAGAAGCAACAGTAGCAACAGTAGTAGTAATAGTGGTAGAAGAAACAGTAGCAACAGTAGTAGTAATAGAGGTAGAAGCAACAGTAGCAGCAGCAGTAGTAATAGTAGCAGAAGCAACAGTAGCAGTAGAAATAGTAATAACAGTAGTAGAAGCAACAGTAGCAGTAGTAGTAATAGTAGTAGAAGCAACAGTAGCAGAAGTAGTAGAAATAGTGGTAGAAGCAACAGTAGCAACAGTAGTAGTAATAGTGATAGAAGCAACAGTAGCAGCAGCAGTAGTAATAGTGGTAGAAGCAACAGTAGTAGTAATAGTGGTAGAAGCAACAGTAGCAACAGTAGTAGTAATAGTGGTAGAAGCAACAGTAACAGCAGCAGTAGTAATAGTAGCAGAAGCAACAGTAGCAGTAGAAATAGTAATAACAGTAGTAGAAGCAACAGTAGCAGTAGTAGTAACAGTAGCAGAAGCAACAGTAGCAGCAGAAGTAGTAATAGTAGCAGAAGCAACAGTAGCAGTAGTAGTAACAGTGGTAGAAGCAACAGTAGCAGTAGTAGTAACAGTGGTAGAAGCAACAGTAGCAGAGGTTATAACAGTGGTAAAAGCAACAGTAGCAGTAGTAGTAGTAATAGTGGTAGATGCAACAGTAGCAGCAGTGGTAGTAATAGTGGTAGAAGCAACAGTAGCAGCAGTAGTAGTAATAGTGGTAGAAGCAACAGTAGCAGTAGTAGTAGTAGTAATAGTGGTAGATGCAACAGTAGCAGCAGTAGTAGGAATAGTAGTAGAAGCAACAGTAGCAGCAGTAGTAGTAATAGTGGTAGAAACAACAGTAGCAGCAGTAGTAGTAATAGTGGTAGAAGCACCAGTAGCAGCAGTAGTAGTAATAGGGGTAGAAGCAACAGTAACAGTAGTAGTAGTAATAGTGGTAGAAGCAACAGTAGCAGTAGTAGTAGTAATAGTGGCAGAAGCAACAGTAGCAGTAGTAGTAGTAATAGTGGTAGAAGCAGCAGTAGTAATAGTAGTAGTAATAGTGATAGAAGCAACAGTAGCAGCAGTAGTAGTAATAGTGGTAGAAGCAACAGTAGCAGCAGTAGTAGTAATAGTGGTAGAAACAACAGTAGCAGCAGTAGTAGTAATAGTGGTAGAAGCAACAGTAGCAGCAGTAGTAGTAATAGTGGTAGAAACAACAGTAGCAATAGTAGTAGTAATACTGGTAGAAGCAACAGTAGCAACAGTAGTAGTAATAGTGATAGAAGCAACAGTAGCAGCAGAAGTAGTAATAGTAGCAGAAGCAACAGTAGCAGTAGTAGTAACAGTGGTAGAAGCAACAGTAGCAGTAGTAGTAACAGTGGTAGAAGCAACAGTAGCAGAGGTTATAACAGTGGTAAAAGCAACAGTAGCAGTAGTAGTATGTAATGGTGGCAATAGTATCAGCAGTGGTATGTGGTGGTGAAGCAACCAGTGGCGGCGGTAGTAGTAAGAGTGGTGAAGCAACAGTAGCAGTATTAGTAGTGTAAGTGGTAGATGCACGTAGCAGCATGTAGGAATAGTAGTAGAACCAGCAAGTAGTGGATAGTGGTAATTGGTAGAAACAACGTGGCAGCATTAGTATAAGTGGTGGAGCGCCAGTGCAGCGGTAGTGGTAATGAAATTGGCAAGCAGTAGCAGTGGTAGTAGTAATAAGGTGGTGAAGCACGGTAAGCATGTAGTAGTAATGGTGGCGGAAGCAACCAGTAGCAGTGTAGTAGTAATGGTGGTGAAACGGCAGTAGTAGTGGTAGTGGTAATGGAATGACCAAGAAGCAGCGGATGTATTAGTAGTGAAAGCCGGTAAGGTAGTAATGAGTGGTAGAAACAACAGTAGCGATGTAGTAGTAATGAGTGGTAGAGCAGCAGTGGCAGCAGTGGTAGTAATAATTGGAATGGGAAGCAACAGTAGCAGATAATAGTAATAGTGGTGGGAAGCAACGGTAGCAATTAGTAGTGGTTAGTAGGTGGTGAAGCAACGTGGCAGTAGTAGTAGTAATGGTGGTGGGAAGCAACGGAGTGGCAGTAGTAGTAGTAATGGTGGTGAAGCAACAGTGGCAGTGGTAGTGGAAGTAATGGCTGGTGGTGCAGAAGCAACAGTGGCAGTATTGGTAGTAAGGTGAGTGGTAGAAGCAACAGTGGCAGCAGTGGTAGTAATGGTGGTGAAGCAACAGTGGCAGTAGTAGTGGTAAGTAATGGTGGTGGAAGCAACAGTAGGCAGGTGTAGTAAGTGGTGGTGGGGAAGCAACAGTGGCGTAGGTAGTAGTAATAGGTGGTGAAGCAGCAGTGGCGACGAGTAGGTAGTAATGGTGGTGAAGCACAGTGGCAGCAGTAGGTAGTAATGGTGGTGAAGCAGCAGTGGCGGCAGTAGTAGTAATGGTGGTGGGGAAGCACCAGTGGCAGCGGAGTAGGTAGTAATGTGGTAGAAGCACCAGTGGCACGGTAGTAGTAATGGTGGTGAAGAGCCCCACAAGTGGCAGCAGTGAGTAGTAGTAATGGTGGTGAAGCAAGTAGCGGCAGTGGTAGTAGTAGTGGTAGAAACAACCGGTGGCAGCGTAGTAGTAATAGGTGGTAGAAGCACAGTAGGCAGGCAGTAGTAGTAATGGTGGTGAAGCACCGTGGCGGCAGTAGTAGTAATGATGTGGTGGGAGCGCAGTGGCAGCGGTAGGTATGTGTGGTGGTAAGCAAGCAGTGGCAGCGGCAGTGGTAGTAATGGTGGTGAAGCACCAGTAGCAGCAGCGGTGGTAATGGTGGTAGAAGCACCAGTGGCAGCAGCGGTAGTAAGGTAGGTGGTAGAAGCACCAGGTAGCAGCGGCAGTAGGTAATGGAATGGTGAAGCAGCCAGTAGCGGCAGCGGTAGTAATAGTGGTGAAGCACCAGGTGGCAGCAGCGGTAGTGTGGTGGTAGAAGCGCCAGTGGCGGCGGCAGTAGTAATGGTGGTGGGGAAACGCCAGTAGGCGGCAGCAGGTAGTAATGTGGTAGAAGCACCAGTAGGCAGCAGCGGTAGTAATGGTGGTAGAAGCACCGGTGGCGGCGGCAGTAGTAATGGTGGTAGAAGCGCCAGTGGCAGCGGCGGTAGTAATGGTGGTGGAAGCACCAGGTAGCAGCGGCGGTAGTAATGGTGGTGAACGCCACCGGTGGCAGGCGGCAGTGGTAATGGTGGTAGGAAGCACCAGTGGCAGGCGGCAGTGGTAATGGTGGTGAAGCACCAGTGGCAGCAGGCGGTAGTAATGGTGGTGAAGCGCCAGTGGCAGCAGCAGGTATAATGGTGGTGAAGCACCAGTGGCAGCAGGCGGTAGTAATGGTGGTGACGCAGTCAGGTAGCAGCAGTAGTAATGGTGGTAGAAGCACCAGGTAGCAGCAGGCGGTAGTAATAGGTGGTGGAAGCACCGGTAGGCAGGCAGCAGTAGTAATGGAGTGGTAGAAGCACCAGTGGCAGCAGCAGTGGTAATGGTGGTAGGAGCAACCAGTGGCAGCAGCGGTAGTGTGGTGGTGGTGAAAGCAGCCGGTGGCAGGCAGCGGTGGAATGAGTGGTAGAAGCACCAGGTAGGCAGCGGCAGTGGTAATGGTGGTAGAAGCGCCAGTGGCAGCGGCGGTGGTAATGGTGGTGAAGCGCCAGTAGCGGCAGCGGTAGTAATGGTGGTAGAAGCGCCAGTGGCAGCTGCAGTAGTAATGGTGGTGAAGCGCCAGTGGCAGCAGCAGGTAGTAATGGATGGTGAAGCGCCAGTAGGCAGCGGCGGTGGTAATGGTGGTGAAGCACCAGTGGCAGGCAGCGGTAATGATGGTGGTGAAGCGCCAGTAGGCAGCAGGCGGTAGTAATGATGGTAGAAGCACCAGTGGCAGCAGGCAGTAGGTAATGATGGTAGAAGCACCAGTAGCAGCAGCGGTAGTAATGATGGTGAAGCACCAGGTAGCAGGCAGCAGTAGTAATAGTGGTGGAAGCGCCAGGTAGCGGCAGCAGGTAGTAATAGTGGTGAAGCTTCCAGTAGCAGCAGCGGTAGTAATAGGTGGTAGAAGCACCAGTGGCAGCAGCGGTAGTAATGGTGGTAGAAGCACCAGTGGCAGCAGCAGTAGTAATGGTGGTGGTAGAAGCACCAGTATGCAGCAGCGGTAGTAATGGTGGTAGAAGCACCAGTAGGCAGCAGCAGGTAGTAATGGTGGTGGAAGCACCAGTAGGCGGCAGCAGGTAGTAATGGTGGTGGAAGCAGAGTGGCAGCAGCGGTAGTAATAGGTGGTGGAAGCAGCCAGTGGCAGGCAGGCAGGTAGTAATGGTGGTAAGAAGCGCAGTAGGCAGGCAGGCGGTAGTAATGGTGGTGGGGAGAAGCAGTAGGCAGCAGCAGTAGTAATAGGTGGTAGAAGCGCCAGTAGGCAGCAGCAGTAGTAATGGTGGTGAAGCACCAGTAGGCAGCGCAGTAGTAATAGATGGTAGAAGCACCAGTAGGCAGCAGCGGTAGTAATATGGTGGTAGAAGCACCGGTAGCAGCAGCAGTAGTAATGGTGGTAGAAGCACAGTAGCAGCAGCAGGTAGTAATAGGTGGTGAAGCACCAGTGGCAGGCAGCGGTAGTGTGGTGGTGGAAGCAGCGCAGTGAGGCAGCAGCGGTAGTAATAGGTGGTAGAAGCACCAGTGGCAGCAGGCGGTAGTAATAGGTGGTAGAAGCGCAGGTAGCAGCGGCAGTGGTAATGGTGGTGGAAAGCAACAGTAGGCAGGCGGCAGGTAGGTAATGGTGGTGAGAGCAGTAGCAGGCAGCAGTAGTAATGTGGTGAAGCACCAGTAGCAGCAGTAGTAATGGTGGTAGAAGCACCAGTGGCAGCAACCGGTGGTAATAGGTGGTGAAGCACCGGTAGCGGCAGGCGGTAGTAATGGTGGTAGAAGCGCCAGTGGCAGCGGCAGTAGTAATGTGGTAGAAGCACCAGTAGCGCAGCAGGTAGTAATGGTGGTAGAAGCACCAGTGGCAACAGCAGTAGTAATGGTGGTGGAAGCGCCAGTGGCAGCGGCGGAGTGAATGTGGTGGAAGCACCAGTAGCAGGCAGGCGGTAGTAATGGTGGTGAAGCGCCAGTGGCAGCAGCAGGTAGTAATGGTGGTGAAGACGCCGGTGGCAGCAGCAGTAGTAATGGTGGTGAGAAGCACCGTGGCAGCAGCAGTAGTAATGGTGGTAGAAGCACCAGTGGCAGCGGCAGGTAGGTAATGGTGGTGAAGCACCAGTGGCAGCGGCAGCAGTAGTAATGGTGGTAGAGCACCAGTAGCGGCAGCAGGTAGTAATGGTGGTAGAGCACCAGTGGCAGCAGGCAGGTAGTAATGGTGGTGAGCAAAGCAGTGGCAGCAGCGGTGGTAATGGTGGTGGAAGCGCTAGCAGGTGGCGTAGTAATGGTGGTGGAAGCAGCAGTGGCAGCGGCAGTAGTGGAATGTTGGTGAAGCGCCAGTAGGCAGCAGGCGTGGTAATAGGTGGTAGAAGCACCAGGTAGCAGCAGCAGGTAGTAATGGTGGTGAAGCACCAGTGGCAGCAGGCAGTAGTAATAGGTGGTGAAAGCACCAGTAAGCGGCAGCAGGTAGTAATGGTGGTAGGAAGCAACAGTGGCGGGGCAGCGGTAGTAATGGATGGTAGAAACAGCAGTAGGCAGCAGCAGTAGTAATAGTGGTAGAAGCAACCGAGTAGCAGCAGCAGTAGTAATGGTGGTAGAAGCGGCAGTAGCGGCAGTAGTAGTAATGGTAGAAGCACCAGTAGCAGCAGCAGTAGTAATAGGTGGTAGAAGCAACAGTAGCAGCAGTTGTAGTGAAGTTCATGGTGATG
>NC_091301.1:39687542-39769597 GCF_038502225.1 Cherax quadricarinatus | reverse complement strand
GTAGCAGTAACAGTAGTAATATAACAGTAGCAGTAATAGCTAGTAATATAGCAGTAGCAGTAACAGTAGTATAAGTATAGCAGTAGCAGTAACAGTAGTAAGATAGCAGTAGCAGTAACAGTAGTAATATAGCAGTAGCAGTAACAGTAGTAATATAGCAGTAGCGGTAACAGTAGCAGTAGCAGTAACAGTAGTAATATAGCAGTAGCAGTAACAGTAGTAATATAGCAGTAGCAGTAACAGTATTAATATAGCAGTAGCAGTAACAGTAGTAGTATAACAGTAGCAGTAACAGTAGTAATATAGCAGTACTAGTAACAGTAGTAGTATAACAGTAGCAGTAACAGTAGTAATATAGCATTAGCAGTAACAGTAGTAATATAGCAGTAGCAGTAACAGTAGTAGTATAACAGTAGCAGTAACAGTAGTAATATAGCAGTATCAGTAACAGTAGTAATATAGCAGTAGCAGTAACAGTAGTAGTATAGCAGTAGCCGTAACAGTAGTAGTGCAACAGTAGCAGTAACAGTAGTAATATAGCAGTAGCAGTAACAGTAGTAGTATAGCAGTAGCCGTAACAGTAGTAGTGCAACAGTAGCAGTAACAGTAGTAATATAGCAGTAGCAGTAACAGTAGTAATATAGCAGTAGCAGTAACAGTAGTAATATAGCAGTAGCAGTAACAGTAGTAATATAGCAGTAGCAGTAACAGTAGTATTATAGCAGTAGCAGTAACAGTAGTAATATAGCAGTAGCAGTAACAGTTGTTATATAGCAGTAGCAGTAACAGTAGTAATATAGCAGTAGCAGTAACAGTAGTAATATAGCAGTAGCAGTAACAGTAGTAATATAGCAGTAGCAGTAACAGTAGTAATATAGCAGTAGCAGTAACAGTAGTAGTATAGCAGTAGCAGTAACAGTAGTAATATAGCAGTAGCAGTAACAGTAGTAATATACAAGTAGCAGTAACAGTAGTAATATAGCAGTAGCAGCAACAGTAGTAACATAGCAGTAGCAGTAACAGTAGTAATATAGGAGTAGCAGTAACAGTAGTAATATAGCAGTAGCAGTAACAGTAGAAATATAGCAGTAGCAATAACAGTAGTAGTATAACAGAAGCAATAACAGCAGTAATATAGCAGTAACAGCAACAGTATAAAGCAGTAGTAACAGTAATATAAGCAGTAACAGTAGTAATATAGCAGTAGCAGTAACAGTAGTAATATAGCAGTAGCAGTAACAGTAGTAGTATAGCAGTAGCAGTAACAGTAGTAGTATAGCAGTAACAGTAACAGTAGTAGTATAGCAGTAGCAGTAACAGTAGTAATATAGCAGTAGCAGTAACAGTAGTAGTATAACAGTAGCAGTAACAGTAGTAATGTAGCAGTAGCAGTATCAGTATTAGTACAGCAGTACAGTAGTAATATGGCAGTAGCAGTAACAGTAGCTGTATAACAGTAGCAGTAACACTAGTATAGCATTAGTAACAGTAGTATAGCAGTAGCAGTAACAGTAGTAATATGCAGTAGCAGTAACAGTAGTATATAACAGTAGCAGTAACAGTAGTAATATAACAGTAGCAGTAACAGTAGTAATATAGCAGTAGCAGTAACAGTAGTAGTGTAACAGTAGCCGTAACAGTAGTAATATAGCAGTAGCAGTAACAGTAGTACTGTAACAGTAGCAGTTACAGTAGTAATATAGCAGTAGCAGTAACAGTAGTAATATAGCAGTAGCAGTAACAGAAGTAATATAGCAGTAGCAGTAACAGTAGTAAAATAGCAGTAGCAGTAACAATAGTAATATAGCAGTAGCAGTAACAACAGCAATATAGCAGTAGCAGTAACAGTAGTAGTATAACAGTAGCAATAACAGCAGAAATATAGCAGTAGCAGTAACAGTTGTAATATAGCAGTAGCAGTAACAGTAGTAATATAGCAGTAGCAGTAACAGTAGTAATATAGCAGTAGCAGTAACAGTAGTAATATAGCAGTAGCAGTAACAGTAGTAATATAGCAGTAGCAGTAACAGTAGTAATATAGCAGTAGCAGTAACAGTAGTAATATAGCAGTAGCAGTAACAGTAGTAATATAGCAGTAGCAATAACAGTAGTAGTAATATAGCAGTACAGTAACAGTAGTAGTATAGCAGTAGCAGTAACAGTAGTAATATAGCAGTAGCAGTAACAGTAGTAGCAGTAATATAACAGTAGCAGTAACAGTAGTAATATAGCAGTAGCATAACAGTAGTAATATAGCAGTAGCAGTAGCAGTAACAGTAGGAATATAGCAGTAGCAGTAACAGTAGTAATATAGCAGTAGCAGTAACAGTAGTAATATAGCAGTAGCAGTAACAGTAGTAATATAGCAGTAGCAGTAACAGTAGTAATATAGCAGTAGCAGTAAAAATAGTAATATAGCAGTAACAGTAGTAATATAGCCGTAGCAGTAACAGTAGTAATATAGCAGTAGCAGTAACAGTAGTAATATAACAGTAGCAATAACAGTAGTAATGTAGCAGTAGCAGTAACAGTAGTAATATAGCAGTAACAGTAACAGTAGTAATATAACGGTAGCAGTAAAAGTAGTAATATAGCAGTAGCAGTAACAGTAGTAATATAGCAGTAGCAGTAACAGTAGTAATATAGCAGTAACAGTAACAGTAGTAATATAACAGTAGCAGTAACAGAAGTAATATAGCAGTAGCAGTAACAGTAGTAATATAGCAGTAACAGTAACAGTAGTAATATAGCAGTAACAGTAACAGTAGTAATATAACAGTAGCAGCAGTAGCAGTAACAGTAGTAATATAGCAGTAACAGTAACAGTAGTAGCAGTAGCATAACAGTATACAGTAGCAGTAACAGTATAGCAGTAGCAGTAACAGTAGTAATATAGCAGTAACAGTAACAGTAGTATATAACAGTAGCAGTAACAGTAGCAGTAGCAGTAGTAATTAGCAGTAGCAGTAATATAGCAGTAGCAGTAACACTAGTAATATAGCAGTAGCAGTAACAGTAGTAATATAGCAGTAGCAGTAACAGTAGTAATATAGCAGTAGCAGTAACAGTAGTAATATAGCAGTAGCAGTAACAGTAGTAATATAGCAGTAGCAGTAACAGTGGTAATATAGCAGTAGAAGTAACAGTAGTAACATAGCAGTAAAAGTAACAGTAGTAGTATAACAGTAGCAATAACAGTAGTAATATAGCAGTAACAGCAACAGTAGTAGTATAACAGTAGCAGCAACATTAGTAATATAGCAGTAGCAGTAGTAATATAGCAGTAGCAGTAACAGTAGTAATATAGCAGTAGCAGTAACAGTAGTAATACAGCAGTAGCAGTAACAGTAGTAATATAGCAGTAGCAGTAACAGTAGTAGTATAACAGAATATAGCAGTAGCAGTAACAGTAGTAATATAGCAGTAGCAGTAACAGTAGTATACAGTAGTAACAGTAGTAATATAGCAGTAGCAGTAACAGTAGTAATATAGCAGTAACAGTAGCAGTAACAGTAGTAATATAGCAGTAGCAGTAACAGTAGTAACATAACAGTAGCAGTAACAGTAGTAATATAGCATTAGCAGTAACAGTAGTAAAATAGCAGTATCAGTAACAGTAGTAATATGGCAGTAGCAGTAACAGTAGTAGTATAACAGTAGTAACAGTAGTAATATAGCAGTACCAGTAACAGTAGTAATATAGCAGTAATAACAGTAGTACATATAGCAGTAGCAGTAACAGTAGTAATATAGCAGTAGCAGGAACAGTAGTAATATAGCAGTAGCAGTAACACTTGTAATATAGCAGTAGCAGTAACAGTAGTATATAGCAGTAACAGTAACAGTAGTAATATAGCAGTAGCAGTAACAGTAGTAATATAACAGTAGCATAACAGCAGTAATATAGCAGTAGCAACAGTAGTAATATAGCAGTAGCAGTAACAGTAGTAATATAGCAGTAGCAGTAACAGTAGTAACATAACAGTAGCAGTAACAGTAGTAATATAGCAGTAGCAGCAGTATAGCAGTAGCAGTAACAGTAGTAATATAGCAGTAGCAGTAACAGTAGTAATATAGCAGTAGCAGCAGTAGTAATATAGCAGAAGCAGTAACAGTAGTAATATAGCAGTAGCAGTAACATTAATATAGCAGTAGCAGTAACAGTAGTAATATAGCAGTAGCAGTAACAGTAGTAATAGCAGTAGCAGTAACAGTAGTAATATAGCAGTAGCAGTAACAGTAGTAATATAGCAGTAGCAGTAGTAACAGTAGTAAAATAGCAGTAGCAGTAACAGTAGTAATATAGTAGTAGCAGTAACAGTAGTAATATAGCAGTATCAGTAACAGTAGTAATATAGCAGTAGCAGTAACAGTAGTAATATAGCAGTAGCAGTAACAATAGGAATAATATTGCATAGCAGTAGCAGTAACAGTAGTAATATAGCAGTAGCAGTAACAGTAGTAATATAGCAGTAGCAGTAACAGTAGTATATAGCAGTAGCAGTAAGCAGTAGTAGTATATCAGTAGCAGTAACAGTAGTATATAGCAGTATAGCAGTAGTAGTATAGCAGTACAGTAACAGTAGTAATAAAGCAGTAGCAGTAACAGTAATAGCAGTAGCAGTAACAGTAGTAATATAGCAGTAGCAGTAACAGTAGTAATATAGCAGTAGCAGTAACAGTAGTAATATAGCAGTAGCAGTAACAGTAGTAATATAGCAGTAGCAGTAACAGTAGTAATATAGCAGTAGCAGTAACAGTAGTAATATAGCAGTAGCAGTAACAGTAGTAATACAGCAGTAGAAGTAACAGTAGTAATATAGCAGTAACAGTAACAGTAGTAATATATCAGTAACAGTAACAGTAGTAATATAGCAGTAGCAGTAACAGTAGTAATATAGCAGTAGCAGTAACAGTAGTAATATAGCAGTAGCAGTAACAGTAGTAATATAGCAGTAGAAGTAACAGTAGTAATATAGCAGTAACAGTAACAGTAGTAATATAGCAGTAACAGTAACAGTAGTAATATAGCAGTAACAGTAACAGTAGTAATAGCAGCATTAACAGTAACAGTAGTAATATAGCAGTAGCAGTAACAGTAATAATATAGCAGTAGCAGTAACAGTAGTAATATAGCAGTAACAGTAACAGTAGTAATATAACAGTAGCAGTAAAGTAACAGTATATAGCAGTAGCAGTAAGAGTAGTAATGTAGCAGTAGCAGTAACACAGTAATATAGCAGTAGCAGTAACAGTAGTAATATAGCAGTAGCAGTAACAGTAGTAATATAGCAGTAGCAGTAACAGTAGTAATATAAGCAGTAGCAGTAACAGTAGTAATATAGCAGTAGCAGTAACAGTAGTAATATAGCAGTAGCAGTAACAGTAGTAATATAGCAGTAACAGTAACAGTAGTAATATAGCAGTAGCAGTAACAGTAGTAATATAGCAGTAGCAGTAACAGTAGTAATATAGCAGTAGCAGTAACAGTAGTAATATAGCAGTAGCAGTAACAGTAGTTATATAGCAGTAGCAGTAACAGTAGTAGTAATATATACACAGTAGCAGTAACAGTAGTAATATAGCAACAGTAGTAGCAGTAACAGTAGTAATATAGCAGTAGCAGTAACAGTAGTAATATAGCAGTAGCAGTAACAGTAGTAATATAACAGTAGCAGTAACAGTAGTAATATAGCAGTAGCAGTAACAGTAGTAATACAGCAGTAGCAGTAACAGTAGTAATATAGCAGTAACAGTAACAGTAGTAATATAGCAGTAGAAGTAACAGTAGTAATATAGCAATAGCAGTAACAGTAGTAATATAGCAGTAGCAGTAACAGTAGTAATATAACAGTAGCAGTAACAGTAGTAATATAGCAGTAGCAGTAACAGTAGTAATACAGCAGTAGCAGTAACAGTAGTAATATAGCAGTAACAGTAACAGTAACAGTAGTAATACAGCAGTAGCAGTAACAGTAGTAATATAGCAGTAGCAGTAGTAATATAGCAGTAGCAGTAACAGTAGTAATATAGCAGTAGCAGTAACAGTAGTAATATGGCAGTAGCAGTAACAGTAGTAATATAGCAGTAGCAGTAACAGTAGTAATATAGCAGTAGGAGTAACAGTAGTAATATAGCAGTAGCAGTAACAGTAGTATAGGAGTATAGCAGTAGCACTAACAGTAGTAGCAGTAACAGTAGTAATATAGCAGTAGCAGTAACAGTAGTAATATAGCAGTAGCAGTAACAGTAGTAATATAGCAGTAGCAGTAACAGTAGTAATATAGCAGTAACAGTAACAGTAGTAATATAGCAGTAGCAGTAACAGTAGTAATATAACAGTAGCAGTAACAGTAGTAATATAACAGTAGCAATAACAGTAGTAGTATAACAGTAGCAGTAACATTAATAATATAGCAGTAGCAGTAACAGTAGTACTATAGCAGTAGCAGTAACAGTAGTAATATACCAGTAGCAGTAACAGTAGTAATATAGCAGTAGCAGTAACAGTAGTAATATAGCAGTAGCAGTAACAGTAGTAATATAGCAGTAGTAGTAACAGTAGTAATATAGCAGTAGCAGTAACAGTAGTAATATAGCAGTACAGTAACAGTAGTATATAGCAGTAGCAGTAACAGTAGTAATATAGCAGTAGCAGTAACAGTAGTAATATAGCAGTAGCAGTAACAGTAGTAATATAGCAGTAACAGTAACAGTAGTAATATAGCAGTAACAGTAACAGTAGTAATATAGCAGTAGCAGTAACAGTAGTAATATAGCAGTAGCAGTAACAGTAGTAATATAGCAGTAACAGTAACAGTAGTAATATAACAGTAGCAGTAACAGTAGTAATATAGCAGTAACAGTAGTAATATAGCAGTAGCAGTAACAGTAGTAATATAGCAGTAACAGTAACAGTAGTAATATAACAGTAGCAGTAACAGTAGTAATATAGCAGTAGCAGTAACAGTAGTAATATAGCAGTAGCAGTAACAGTAGTAATATAGCAGTAGCAGTAACAGTAGTAATATAGCAGTAGCAGTAACAGTAGTAATATAGCAGTAGCAGTAACAGTAGTAATATAGCAGTAGCAGTAACAGTAGTAATATAGCAGTAGCAGTAACAGTAGTAATATAGCAGTAGCAGTAACAGTAGTAATATAGCAGCAGTAACAGTAGTACTATAGCAGTAGCAGTAACAGTAGTAATATAGCAGTAGCAGAAACAGTAGTAATATAGCAGTAGCAGTAACAGTAGTAATATAGCTGTAGCAGTAACAGTAGTAATATAGCGGTAGCAGTAACAGTAATAATATAGCAGTAGCAGTAACAGTAGTAATATAGCAGTAGCAGAAACAGTAGTAATATAGCAGTAGCAGTAACAGTAGTAATAGCAGCATTAACAGTAACAGTAGTAATAGCAGCATTAACAGTAATAGTAGTAATAGCAGCATTAACAGTAACAGTAGTAATAGCAGCATTAACAGTAACAGTAGTAATAGCAGCATTAACAGTAACAGTAGTAATAGCAGCATTAACAGTAACAGTAGTAATAGCAGCATTAACAGTAACAGTAGTAATATAGCAGTAGCAGTAACAGTAGTAATATAGCAGTAGCAGTAACAGTAGTAATATAGCAGTAGCAGTAGTAATATAGCAGTAGTAACAGTAGTAATATAACAGCAGTAATATAGCAGTAGCAGTAACAGTAGTAATATAGCAGTAGCAGTAACAGTAGTAATATAGCAGTAGCAGTAACAGTAGTAATATAGCAGTAGCAGTAACAGTAGTAATATAGCAGTAACAGTAACAGTAGTAATATAGCAGTAGCAGTAACAGTAGTAATATAGCAGTAGCAGTAACAGTAGTAATATAGCAGTAGCAGTAACAGTAGTAATATAGCAGTAGCAGTAACAGTAGTAATATAGCAGTAGCAGTAACAGTAGTAATATAGCAGTAGCAGTAACAGTAGTAATATAGCAGTAACAGTAGTAATACAACAGTAGTAAAATAACAGTAGCAGTAACAGTAGTAATATAGCAGTAGTACAGTAGTAATATAACAGTAGTAACAGTAGTAATATAGCAGTAGCAGTAACAGTAGTAATATAGCAGTATAGCAGTAGCAGTAACAGTAGTAGTATAACAGTAGCAGTAACAGTAGTATAGCAGGAGCAGTAACAGTAGTAATATAGCAGTAGCAGTAACAGTAGTAATATAGCAGGAGCAGTAACAGTAGTAATATAGCAGTAGCAGTAACAGTAGTAATATAGCAGTAGCAGTAACAGTAGTAATATAGCAGTAGCAGTAACAGTAGTAATATAGCAGTAGCAGTAACAGTAGTAATATAGCAGTAGCAGTAACAGTAGTAATTTAGCAGTAGCAGTAACAGTAGTAATATAGCAGTAGCAGTAACAGTAGTAAGTAACAGTAGCAGTAGCAATAACAGTAGTAGTATAGCAGTAACAGTAACAGTAGTAATATAGCAGTAGCAGTAACAGTAGTAATATAGCAGTAGCAGTAACAGTAGTAATATAGCAGTAGCAGTAACAGTAGTAATATAGCAGTAGCAGTAACAGTAGTAATATAGCAGTAGCAGTAACAGTAGTAATATAGCAGTAACAGTAACAGTAGTAATATATCAGTAACAGTAACAGTAGTAATATAGCAGTAGCAGTAACAGTAGTAATATAGCAGTAAGAGTAACAGTAGTAATATTGCAGTAGCAGTAACAGTAGTAGTATAGCAGTAACAGTAACAGTAGTAATGTAGCAGTAACAGTAACAGTAGTAGTATAGCAGTAACAGTAATAGAAGTAATATAGCAGTAGCAGTAACAGTAGTAATATACCAGCAGCAGTAAAAGTAGTAATATAGCAGTAGCAGTAACAGTAGTAATATAGCAGTAGCAATAACAGTAGTAATATAGCAGTAGCACTAACAGTAGTAATATAGCAGTAGCAGTAACGGTGGAAATATTTGCAGTAACAGTAACAGTAGTAATATAGCAGTAGCAGTAACAGTAGTAGCAGTAACAGTAGTAATATAGCAGTAACAGTATCAGTAGTAATATAGCAGTAGCAGTAACAGTAGTAATATAGCAGTAGCAGTAGCAGTAACATAGCAGTAGCAGTAACAGTAGTAATATAACAGTAGCAGTAACAGTAGTAATATAGCAGTAGCAGTAATATAGCAATAGCAGTAGTATAGCAGTAGCAGTAACAGTAGTAATATAGCAGTAGCAGTAACAGTAGTAATATAGCAGTAGCAGTAACAGTAGTAATATGGCAGTAGCAGTAACAGTAGTTATATAGCAGTAGCAGTAACAATAGTAATATAGCAGAAGCAGTAACAGTAGTAGCAGTAACAGTAATATAGCAGTAGCAGTAACAGTAGTAATATAGCAGTAGCAGTAACAGTAGTAATATAGCAGAAGCAGTAACAGTAGTAATATAGCAGTAGCAGTAACAGTAGTAATATAGCAGTAGCAGTAACAGTAGTAATATAGCAGTAGCAGTAACAGTAGCAGTAGCAGTAACAGTAGTAATATAGCAGTAGCAGTAACAGTAGTAATATAGCAGTAGTAACAGTAGTAATATAGCATTAGCAGTAACAGTAGTAATATAGCAGTAGCAGTAACAGTAGTAATATAGTAACAGTATAGCAGTAGCAGTAGTAGTAATATAGCAGTAGCAGTAACAGTAGTAATATAGCAGTAGTAACAGCAGTAATATAGCAGTGCAGTAACAGTAGTAATATAACAGTAGCAATAGCAGTAGTAATAGCAGTAACAGTAGTAGTATAACAGTAGTAACAGTAGTAATATAGCAGTAGCAGTAACAGTAGTAATATAGCAGTAGCAGTAACAGTAGTAATATAGCAGTAGCAGTAACAGTAGTAATATAGCAGTAGCAGTAACAGTAGTAATATAGCAGTAGCAGTAACAGTAGTAATATAGCAGTATCAGTAACAGTAGTAATATAGCAGTAGCAGTAACAGTAGTAATATAGCAGTAGCAGTAACAGTAGGAATATAGCAGTAGCAGTAACAGTAGTAATATAGCAGTAGCAGTAACAGTAATAACAGTAGTAGTATATAGCAGTAGCAGTAACAGTAGTAATAATAGTAGCAGTAGTAGTATAGCAGTAGCAGTAAGTAGTAATATAGCAGTAGCAGTAACAGTAGTAATATAGCAGCAGTAACAGTAGTAATATAGCAGTAGCAGTAACAGTAGTAGCAGTAGCAGTAACAGTAATATAGCAGTAACAGTAGTAGCAGTAGCAGTAACAGTAGTAATATAGCAGTAGCAGTAACAGTAGTAATATAGCAGTAGCAGTAACAGTAGTAACAGTAACAGTAGTAGTATAACAGTAGCAGTAACAGTAGTAATATAGCAGTAGCAGTAACAGTAGTAATATAGCAGTAGCAGTAACAGTAGTAATATAGCAGTAGCAGTAACAGTAGTAATATAGCAGTAGAAGTAACAGTAGTAATATAGCAGTAACAGTAACAGTAGTAATATAGCAGTAACAGTAACAGTAGTAATATAGCAGTAACAGTAACAGTAGTAATATAGCAGTAGCAGTAACAGTAATAATATAGCAGTAGCAGTAACAGTAGTAATATAGCAGTAACAGTAGTAATATAACAGAAGCAGTAACAGTAGCAATATAGATATAACAGTAGCAGTAACAGTAGTAATATAGCAGTAGCAGTAACAGTAGTAATATAGCAGTAGCAGTAACAGTAGTAATATAGCAGTAGCAGTAACAGTAGTAATATAGCAGTAGCAGTAACAGTAGTAATATAGCAGTAGCAGTAACAGTAGTAATATAGCAGTAGCAGTAACAGTAGTAGTATAACAGTAGCAATAACAGTAGCAGTAACAGTAGTAATATAGCAGTAGCAGTAACAGTAGTAATATAGCAGTAGCAGTAACAGTAGTAATATAGCAGTAGCAGTAACAGTAGTAGTATAACAGTAGCAGTAACAGTAGTAATATAGCAGTAGCAGTAACAGTAGTAATATAGCAGTAGCAGTAACAGTAGTAATATAGCAGTAACAGTAACAGTAGTAATATAGCAGTAGCAGTAACAGTAGTAATATAGCAGTAGCAGTAACAGTAGTAATATAGCAGTAGCAGTAACAGTAGTAATATAGCAGTAGCAGTAACAGTAGTAATATAGCAGTAGCAGTAACAGTAGTAATATAGCAGTAGCAGTAACAGTAGTAATATAGCAGTAACAGTAACAGTAGTAATATAGCAGTAGAAGTAACAGTAGTAATATAGCAGTAGCAGTAACAGTAGTAATACAGCAGTAGCAGTAACAGTAGTAATATAGCAGTAGCAGTAACAGTAGTAGTATAACAGTAGCAGTAACAGTAGTAATATAACAGTAGCAGTAACAGTAGTAATATAGCAGTAGCAGTAACAGTAGCAGTAACAGTAACAGTAGTAATATAGCAGTAGCAGTAACAGTAGCAGTAACAGTAGTAATATAGCAGTAGCAGTAACAGTAGTAATATAGCAGTAGCAGTAACAGTAGTAATATAGCAGTAGCAGTAACAGTAGTAATATAGCAGTAGCAGTAACAGTAGTAATATAGCAGTAGCAGTAACAGTAGTAATATAGCAGTAGCAGTAACAGTAGTAATATAGCAGTAGCAGTAACAGTAGTAATATAGCAGTAGCAGTAACAGTAGTAATATAGCAGTAGCAGTAACAGTAGTAATATAGCAGTAGCAGTAACAGTAGTAATATAGCAGTAGCAGTAACAGTAGTAATATAGCAGTAGCAGAAACAGTAGTAATATAGCAGTAGCAGTAACAGGAGTAATATAGCAGTAGCAGTAACAATAGTAATATAGCAATAGCAGTAACAGTAGTAATATAGCAGTAGCAGTAACAGTAGTAATAACAGTAGCAGTAGCAGCAGTAATATAGCAGTAGCAGTAACAGTAGTAATATAGCAGTAGCAGCAGTAGTAATAACAGTAGTAATATAGCAGTAGCAGTAACAGTAGTAATATAGCAGTAGCAATAACAGTAGTAATATAGCAGTAGCACTAACAGTAGTAATATAGCAGTAGCAGTAACGGTGGAAATATTTGCAGTAACAGTAACAGTAGTAATATAGCAGTAGCAGTAACAGTAGTAATATAGCAGTAGCAGTAACAGTAGTAATATAGCAGTAGCAGTAACAGTAGTAATATAGCAGTAGCAGTAACAGTAGTAATATAGCAGTAGCAGTAACAGTAGTAATATAGCAGTGACAGTAACAGTAGTAATATAGATGTAGCAGTAACAGTAGTAATATAGCAGTAGTAGTAACAGTAGTAATATAACAGTAGCAGTAACAGTAGTAATAGCAGCATTAACAGTAACAGTAGTAATAGCAGCATTAACAGTAACAGTAGTAATAGCAGCATTAACAGTAACAGTAGTAATAGCAGCATTAACAGTAACAGTAGTAATATAGCAGTAGCAGTAACAGTAGTAATATAGCAGTAGCAGTAGCAGTAACAGTAGGAATATAGCAGTAGCAGTAACAGTAGTATAACAGTAGTAATATAGCTGTAGCAGTAACAGTAGTAATATAGCAGTAACAGTAACAGTAGTAATATAGCAGTAGCAGTAACAGTAGTAATATAGCAGTAGCAGTAACAGTAGTAATATAACAGTAGCAGTAACAGTAGTAATATAGCAGTAGCAGTAACAGTAGTAATATAGCAGTAACAGTAACAGTAGTAATATAGCAGTAACAGTAACAGTAGTAATATAGCAGTAGCAGTAACAGTAGTAATATAGCAGTAGCAGTAACAGTAGTAATATAACAGTAGCAGTAACAGTAGTAATATAGCAGTAGCAGTAACAGTAGTAATATAACAGTAGCAGTAACAGTAGTAATATAGCTGTAGCAGTAACAGTAGTAATATAACAGTAGCAGTAACAGTAGTAATATAGCTGTAGCAGTAACAGTAGTAATATAACAGTAGCAGTAACAGTAGTAATATAGCTGTAGCAGTAACAGTAGTAATATAACAGTAGCAGTAACATTAGTAATATAAGTAGTAGTCTGTCGAAAACAATATTTACTTCAGCAGTAGTAGTAACAATAGCAGTACTGGCAGTACTATATAATGATGATTGTAATACAAGAAGAAGAAGAAGAAGAAGAAGAAGAAGAAGAAGAAGAAGAAGAAGAAGAAGAAGAAGAAGAAGAAGAAGAACAACAACAACAACAACAACAACAACAACAACAACAACAACAACAACAACAACAACAACAACAACAACAACAACAACAACAACAACAACAACAACAGCAACAGCAAAACAACAACAAGAGGAAAAAACAAAAAAACAACAATAATAACAGATTGGAAAAGTCCCACAAACTGTTGGTCCAGGGGCCCTCACTCTACATCCGGCTCTGCTTGAGGGGAAGGTGGCCCAACACAGCCGGAGAGTGAATGCCGTCATCACACACACACACACACACACACACACACACACACACGCAATATGATCTTATAAACCGGTGCATCAGAAACTTTAGTAGTCGTGAAGCAACAAGTTATGGAACCTAAAACTTAGACGAGCTGACACTGGCACCACAGCTGCTGCTTATTTCCCAGCACATCTCAGCTAAGTCGACCAGTATCCTACCATTGGTTTTAAGATGACAGCACCACCCGCTCCTGCTACCCATGGAACTATAGAAAAATTAAGATGCCCGGTTCACAAACGTAAGGACTGGGGTTTGATCCTTGGGCGAATCGAAACGTATTCACAGTCTCTTTATTACCCCTGAGCTCCTGTTAACCTAGCACTCACTAGGTACCTAGCACTCACTAGGTGCCTAGCACTCAATAGGTACCTAGTACCCACTAGGTGCCTAGCACTCTCTAAGTACCTAGCACTCACTAGGTACCTAGCACTCATTAGGTACCTAACACTCATTAGGTACCTAGTACTCACTAGGTACCTAGCACTCACTAGGTACTTAGCACTCACTAGGTACCTAGCATTCACTAGGTACCTAGCGCTCACTAGGTACCTAGCGCTCCTTAGGTACCTAGCACTCACTAGGTACCTAGCACTCAATAGGTACATAGCACTCACTAGGTACCTAGCACTCACTAGGTGCCCAGCACTCAATAGATACCTAGTGAGTGCTAGGTACCTCATTAACTTTACATAATCTTAGAACAGGGACACATCACAGTCTAACCCTTCCATCATGTCATTCACATATACCAAAAATAGCACTGGTCCTAGAACCGACCCCTGTGGGACCCCTCTCGTCACAGGTGCCCACTGTGATACCTCATCAAGTACCATGACTCGTTGTTGCCTCCCTGTCAGGTATTCTCTGATCCATTGCAGTGCCCTTCCTGTTACACGCGCCTGATACTCCAGCTTCCGCTCTTGTGAGGAATTATGTCGAAGGCCTTTTTGCAGTTCAAGAAATAGCAATCAACCCACCCCTCTCTCTCGTGTCTAACTTTTGTTACTTTATCATAAAATTACAGAAATTTTGTGACACAGGATTTGCCTTCCATGAATCCGTGCTGGTTGTCGTTTATACTCTTGTTCCTTTCCAGGTGCTCCACCACTCTCCTCCTGATAATCTTCTACATGACTTTGCATACTATACACGTCAGTGACACTGGTCTATAGTTTAGTGCCTCTTTTCTGTCTCCTTTTTTTAAAAATGGGAACTACATTTGCCGTCTTCCATACCTCAGGTAGTTTCCCAGTTTCAAGTGATGTGTTGAAGATTGTGGTTGGTGGCACACACAGCTCCCTCTCTAAGGACCCACGGGGAGATGCTACCCGGTCCCATTGTCTTTGAGGTATCAAGGTCACTTAGCACCTTCTTCACCTCCTCCTCAGTTGTGTGTATGTCATCCAACACTTGTTGGTATATTCCTTGTTGGCTTACCCCTCTGTTCTGTCTTCCCAGAGTCCTTCCTGTCTCCACTGTAAATACTTTCTTGTGTGCAACAGTTAGACAACTTTATTCTGAAACGTTTCGCCCACACAGTAGGCTTCTTCAGTCGAATACAGAAAGTAGGCAGGAACAGTAGAGATGTGAAGACGATGTAATCAGTCCATCACCCTTGAAGTCGTAGAATTTGAGGTTGTCAGTCCCTCAGCCTGGAGCAGTTCAGTTCCATAGTCAGGAACTATCTGAAGATCAAGCGACAGTGGCTACATTTTCACTACTACTACTGCTCTGCACCTCTCCTTCCGACAGTATTTAAGTCTCTGCACTGTCGCTTGATCTTCAGATAGTTCCTGACTATGGAACTGAACTGCTCCAGGCTGAGGGACTGACAACCTCAAATTCTACGACTTCGAGGGTGATGGACTGATTACATCGTCTTCACATCTCTACTGTTCCTGCCTACTTTCTGTATTCGACTGAAGAAGCCTACTGTGTGGGCGAAACGTTTCGGAATAAAGTTGTCTAACTGTTGCATATGTGTCTTACCTTACAACCTGTCGGTATTGTATACCATTTTGATGTTCAAATACTTTCTTAAATCTCATGCTATGTGTGGTCCAGTGAACTATGATATATGTGTCTCAGTGAGCTATGCAATATGTGTCCCAGTGAACCATGATATATGTGTCCCAGTGAACCATGTTAATATGTGTCCCAGTGTACCATACTACATGTGTATCAGTGAACCACGACATATGTGCTCCAGTGACAAAATGAATGATGCAGCAGAGTAGTTAAGTAGTAGCCAATAACCCGGAGGGTTAGTAACCCAGGAGAGTTAGTAACCCAGGAGAGTTAATAACCCGGAGGATTAGTAACCCAGGAGAGTTAGTAACCCAGGAGAGTTAATAACACAGGAGAGTTAGTAACCCAGGAGAGTTAGTAACCCAGGAGAGTAAATAACCCGGAGGATTAGTAACCCAGGAGAGTTAGTAACCCAGGAGAGTTAATAACCCAGGAGAGTTAGTAACCCAGGAGAGTTAGAAACCCAGCAGGGTTAATAACCCAAGAGAGTTAGTAACCCAGGGCATTTAGTAACCCAGGAGAGTTAATAACGAAAGGGAGTTAGTAACTCAGGAGAGTTAGCAACCCAAGGGAGTTAGTAACCCAGGATAGTTAGTAACCAGGAGGGTTAGTAACCAAGAGAATTCATATTACAACCCAGGAGAGTTAGTTATCAGGAGCGTTATTAACCCAGAGAAGTTAGTAACCAGGAGAGTTCGTAACCCAGGGGAGTTAGTAACTCAGTAGAGTTAGTAACTCAGTAGAGTTCGTAACCCAGTAGAGTTAGTACCCAGGGGAGTTAGTAACCCAGTAGAGGTAGTAACCCAGTAGAGTTAGTAACTCAGGGGAGTTAGTAATCCAGTAGAGTTTGTAACCCAGGAGTGTTAGTAACCCAGTAGTGTTAGTAACCCATGAGAGTTAGTAACCCAGTAGAGTTAGTAACCCAAGAGAGTTAGTAACCCAGGGGAGTTAGCAACCCAGTAGAGTTAGTAACCCAGTAAAATTAGTAACCCAGGAGAGTTAGTAACTCAAGGGAGTTAGTAACCCAGTATAGTTTGTAACCCAGGAGAGTTAGTAATCGAGTAGATTTAGTAACACAGGAGAGTTAGTAACCCAGTAGAGTTAGTAATCCAGAAGACTTAGTAACCCAGTAGATTTAGTAACCCAGGAGAGTTAGTAACTCAGGGGAGTTAGTAACCCAGTAGAGTTAGTAACCCAGGAGAGTTAGAAACCCAGCAGGGTTAATAACCCAAGAGAGTTAGTAACCCAGGGGAGTTAGTAATCCAGGAGAGTTAGTAACCCGGAGAGTTAGTAACCCAGCAAAGTTAGTAACCCAGAAGAGTTAGTAACCCAGAAATGTTAGTAACCTAGTAATGTTAGTAACCCAGGAGAGTTAGTAACCCAGGAGACTAAGTAACCCAGGAGAATTAGTAACCAAGGGGAGTTAGTAACCAGGAAACTTAGTATCCCAGGGGAGTTAGCAACCCGGGGGTGTTAGAAACCCAGGAATGTTAGTAACCCAGGACAGTTAGTAACCAGGAGAGTTAGTGACCAGGCGAGTTAGTAACCCAGGGGAGTAAATAAACAGGAGAGTAAGTAAACACTAGAGTAAGTAGCAAGGAGAGTTTGTAATCCAGGGGAGCTAATAACCAGGAGAATTAGTATGTCAAGAGAGTTATTAACCCAGGAGAGTTAGTAACCCAGGGGTGTTAGTAACCCAGGAGAGTTAGTAACGCAAGAGAGTTAGTAACCCAGAAGAGTTAGCAACCCAAGGGATTTAGTAACCCAAAGAAGTTAGTAACCCAGGGGAGTTGGTAACCAGGAGAGTTAATAAGCCAGGAGAGTTAGTAATCAAGGAGAGTTAGTAACCAAGAGAATTCATATTACAACCCAGGAGTCCCAAAGGCCTGTTATCCTGGGTGTAAAGGGAGCAAAATAAACTAAGCAGAAAAACTTTTGACTTATATTATCCTTCACCAATTTAGAACAGAAGTATGTACACTATATACACTATGTATAGCAATAGGTATTAGTGCACTCCACGGTAAGCAAGGCAGAATAGAAGCCACTAGAGAGCAGACCGTGCATAATAAACTATTTACGTTGGTAAGATAACCTGCACATGATAACCCGAGTGTTGAGGGCCTAGGTATGATAACCTGGGCATGACAAACAGGGTAGGATAATCTTTGAATGATAACTTGGCTATATCCTTGGTAGTATAACACAGCTACACCCTTGGAAGTGTAACCTTCAACCAGCTCTAGAATGGGAATGACAAGGGCAGACGGGTGAGTGGTACCCACATCACCTCTGCGATTGCCAAAACCATCTTCTCATTGGCTAGAACTTGGGTACTGATTGAACGACGCGGCCCCATCGTCAACCCTTAGTCCCTGGTTCTCTGGTTGGGGGAGATAGCCTGTAAATGAGGGTGTGTACATGCGCCGAATTAAGGTTACGTACTCTGTGCATGCAACAATTAATAACCCAGGGACGTTAGTAACGAGGAGAGTTAGTAATCCAGGGGAGTTTGTAACCCAGGAGAGTTAGTAACTAGAAGCGTTATTAATTCAGGTGAGTTAGTAACCAGGAGAGTTCGTAACCCAGCGGAGCTAGTAACCCAGGACAGTTAGTAACCCATAGTGTTAGTAATCCTGGAGAGTTAGTAACCCAGGGGAGTTAGTAACCCAGGAGAGTTAATAATGCAAGGGAGATAGTAACCCAGGGGAGTTAGTAGCCAGGAGAGTTAGTAACGCAGTGGAGTTAGTAACGAGGAGAGTTAGTAATCCAGGGGAGTTTGTAACCCAGGAGAGTTGGTAACCAGAAGCGTCATTAACCCAGGAGAGTTAGTAACCAGGAAAGTTCGTAACACAGGGGAGTTACTGGCCCAGGAAGAGTTAGTAACCCCTAGTGTTAGTAATCCTGGAGAGTTAGTAACCCAGGGCATTTAGTAATCCAGGAGAGTTAATAACGAAAGGGAGTTAGTAACTCAGGAGAGTTAGCAACCCAAGGGAGTAAGTAACCCAGGATAGTTAGTAACCAGGAGGGTTAGTAACCCAGGAGAGTTAGTAACCAAGGAGAGTTTGTAACCCAGGAGAGTTAGTAACCAAGGAGAGTTAGTAACCAAGAGAGTTAGTAACCCAGGGGAATTAGTAACGAGGAGAGTTAGTAATCCAGGGGATTTTGTAACCCAGGAGAGTTAGTTATCAGGAGCGTTACTAACCCAGGGAAGTTAGTAACCAGGAGAGTTCGTAACCCAGGGGAGTTAGTAACTCAGAAGAGTTAGTAACTCAGTAGAGTTAGTAACTCAGTAGAGTTCATAACCCATAAGAGTTAGTAGCCCAGGGGAGTTAGTAATCCAGTAGAGGTAGTAACCCAGTAGAGTTAGTAACTCAGGGGAGTTAGTAATCCAGTAGAGTTTGTAACCCAGGAGTGTTAGTAACCCAGTAGCGTTAGCAACCCATGAGAGTTAGTAACCCAGTAGAGTTAGTAACCCAAGAGAGTTAGTAACCCAGGGGAGTTAGTAAACCAGTAGAGTTAGTAACCCAGTAGAATTAGTAACCCAGGAGAGTTAGTAACTCAAGGGAGTTAGTAACCCAGTAGAGTTTGTAACCCAGGAGTGTTAGTAACCCAGTAGTGTTAGCAATCCATGAGAGTTAGTAGCCTAGTAGAGTTAGTAACCCAAGAGAGTTAGTAACCCAGGGGAGTTAGTAACCCAGGAGAGTTAGTAACCCAGTAGAGTTAGTCATGCAGGAGAGTTAGTAACCCAGTAGAGTTAGTAACTTAGGGGCGTTAGTAACCCAGTAGAGTTAGTAACCCAGGAGAGCCAGTAACCCAGTAGAGTTTGTAACCCAGGAGAGTCAGTAACACAGTAGAGTTTGTAACCTAGGAGAATTAGTAACCCAGGAGAGTTAGTAACCCAGGGGAGTCAGTAACCCAGTAGAGTTTGTAACCTAGGAGAATTAGTAACCCAGGAGAGTTAGTAACCCAGGAGAGTTAGTAATCCAGGAGAGTTAGTAACCCAGGGGAGTCAGTAATCCGGTAGAGTTAGTAATCTAGGAGAATTAGTAACCCAGTAGAGTTAGTAACCCAGGAGAGTCAGTAACCCAGTAGAGTTTGTAACCCAGGAGAGTCAGTAACACAGTAGAGTTTGTAACCCAGGAGAGTTAGTAACCCAGGAGAGTTAGTAACCCAGGGGAGTCAGTAACCCAGTAGAGTTTGTAACCTAGGAGAATTAGTAACCCAGGAGAGTTAGTAACCCAGGAGAGTTAGTAACCCAGGAGAGTTAGTAACCCAGGAGAGTTAGTAACCCAGGGGAGTTAGTAACCCAGGAGAGTTAGTAACCCAGGAGAGTTAGTAACCCAATAGAGTTTGTAACCCAGGAGAAACGTATCATTACTTGTTATCAGTAACCATATTCATGGGTTAATTACTCCTACTTTACACTAAGCCAAATCCTACCCTTGACCGTGAGCATATAAGGCGCAGGGTGATTTTCCAAGACTTTCTGTGGAAAGAAGGCGCGCCTTATATGCCGATAAATACAGTACTTAACGCTGGTTGAACGGCAGTCACGTCCAACATATCACGGATTAATAATACACAAGTACAACACTTGGATCTCTTCTGACGAAACTTTCGGCTTTCACAACCGGCATCTTCCGTCTTATACATGCAGATATGATAATGGAGACTGTTAGGCCGAGATGCGGCTTTGTAAAATATAACTCTTATATTTGTTTATCTATCTAACATTACATTGCGATTACCATCGTTAATAGCTAAAACGAAAGTAATCAGCTTTATAATATTAAATATTCATTATCATCTTTCCCATTTTGATTATATGTATATATTTATATGATGAATTATTTTGCTAAGGAAATGGATGGTTCACCATGGCAACGACCAGTTTATGTTTGTGTAGCCTCACCTCTACACTGCTCGCCTGACGCCAGCTGACGTCAGGGGTAAGAGGTGTGGGTTAGGTAGTACGACACCTCTCTCAGTCTGGAGAAGGTCCTCTCTACTTACTTGAGAAGTTATCCAGCAGTATAGCATTATTCTCTAAGTCTCTTGAAAGTAGAGTATTTGTGAAACTCTCAACAGTGTTCAAAGAGATTTCAATTATTAAGCTTGGATCGTCTCTAGTTAGAAAGACCATTCAACTTCGTCAATTTCATATGTAAATACCCATTCAGTCAAAATGGAGGTAATTGTAAGCGGTATATAGCGGTCTGTTAAGTGTTATTTCTATATTATAAGTAAAGGTACCATTTTAAAATACCTTATAGAATATTACGTAAATTACGTTATATTAAAAGTAAATTTTAATGCAGTTTTTCCATCACCCCATCATATAAATTCTTATTACGATTTTCCATGAGTATATTCGATACTAAGGATATCATATACTCAGGCCAAATATATTACAAATTCTAAGGTCTATCGTAACAGACCCTCAGCATCGAACTCAAGATTGATTCCGGGTCCTTCGGGTGTGAGCTGATGGCATTAGCAGTTAGGTACGAGCCACACAGCATCTTGGCACCAGGCACCTCGATACCTGATTAACTTTGCTTTCCAGGGCGCTGTCGTCATCCTCCTAGATTCTGACCTCTTATACCCCAGTTCGAATCCTACAAACACTCAACAGCTTAAACGATAAAAATCACGAGCAATGAACTTCCTGTTCGCTTAATAACGTCATAGGGACTATTTAGAACATTTTTTTTAAGCCTGGTTTAGAGAGGTATCAGCCAGGGGTCATGAAAGTTAATATCACGAGAGAACTTAACCTGCTTAGTACTGCCTTTAAATATACTACTACTACTACTACTACTACTACTACTACTACTACTACTACTACTACTACTACTACTAATAATAATAATAATAATAATAATAATAATAATAATAAGCTTAATATACTGGCCCATGTATCATGGTCGTGCTGGTGGTTTGTGAATAATGCTCTCATTATGTGAGTGTGTGGTAGATCGTAGGTGTGGGTAGATCATAGATGTATCATAGATTATAGGTGAGTGTGTGGTAGATCATAGGTGAGTGTGTGGCAGATCGTAGACGAGTGTGGTAGCGCGGCCCTAGCTATAGCAATATCCAAAAGACTGCTGGTGTGGGGTGCCCGAACCACCACACAAACCTCACAAGACTTCAGGCGTGTAGTGCCTCAACCACCACACAAAACACATCCGACTGCAAGTGTGTGGCAGCTTCTCCAGAACAATAGCAGTAATAAGACACAGGAACGAGAGATCAAGCCAGTCTCAATGGAAGGTGAGTGAAGAGCGACTAACGAGTTGATAATCACTGACAAATAAAACATCATCAGACGCGGTCGTGCTCAACTATTCCTCTAGATGGAATAGCTGATGGTGTGAGCTTGGTAGTAACATGTGCAGCAGCTGGGTAACTAGTTACACAGTGCAAGTAGGTGACCCCCGTAAGGTCCATCCAGCAGGCATGTGTAAGCGTCTTACATCTATGTTAAAAGAGACATTTGATTTGAGGTACTGATGTGATGTTGCAGGTGTGAGCAAGGAAGTATATATGAAGGAATTCAGGGAAGGCAGTTTGCCTGAATCAAACGTCTGCACTCTAACGACGGGGAACTTAACCTTTTTGCCATTACAGAACCTCAGTCGATTGCACAATACGTCCCCAAACCGTTTTCACCAGATTGTCGAAATCATCATCTATTAGGTACCAATATGACTTCAAAACATGTTAATAGCGTCGTTTTACTTTACATATGGAGAGCCAGGAACAGAACAGCTGATAGTTTATTATAATCTAACATCTTTTTCTTTTCTTAAATTGTTCCGAGATCGAGTCCCATGCCCTCATTATATGGTTCCCATACCTACCAAGTGGCATGGCTTACCCCGGATAAGAACTCCTACTCTAAATGATATTGCAGCTCAGAAAATTCATTTAAGATGTCAAGTGTGTACACGTCTGGATATACATCTGTTGAATGACTGACAGTGTATGTTTCTGTTTTGGGTCACCTTAGGCACACACACACACACACACACACACACACACACACACACACACACACACACACACTTTTTTCAACTAAACGATCGTATCCCACAGAGGCAGGGTGACCCAAAAAGAAAAACTTTCTGTTTTCTTTTTAAATTTAGTAATGTATACAGGAGAAGGGGTTACTATCCCCTTGCTCCTGGCATTTTAGTCGCCTCTTACGACACGCATGGCTTACGGAGGAACGATTCTATTCCACCTTTCCATGAAGATAAGCAAAAATAAAAAAGAATAGGAACTATTATGAAAAAAAGAAAATTCAGATGGGTATGTATATACATGCATGTATAATATGACCCAAGTGTAATTAGAAGTAGCAAGATATACCTGTTATCCTGCGTGTTTACTAGACAAAAAAAAAAAACACACCAGCAATCCTACCATCATGTAAAACAATTGAAGGTTTCCGTTTCACACTCCCTTGGCAACCTACTACTACTACTACTACTACTACTACTACTACTACTACACACACACACACACACACACACACACACACACACATATATATATATATATATATATATATATATATATATATATATATATATATATATATACAAAACAATCACTGTGAAAGAATAGAGAAATTCCATTCGCTTTCGTGACTACTCACATTATCAAGGAACAGATTGTTCCTTGATAATGTGAGTAGTCACGAAAGCACTTGGAATTTCTCTATTATTTCACAGTGGTTGTTTTGCATATTCTGAAATCACCTGTTTACTGTGATCTTATTGTGTATATGTATATATATATATATATATATATATATATATATATATATATATATATATATATATATATATATATATATATATATATATATATATATATATATATATGAGTTAGAGGTAAAGAAGGAGTAGCAATAATGTTGAAGGATAAGCTATGGCAGGAAAAGAGGGACTATGAATATATTAATTCAAGGATTATGTGGAGTAAAATAAAGGTTGGATGTGAGAAGTGGGTTATAGTAAGCGTTTATGCACCTGGGGAAGAGAGAAGTATAGAGGAGAGAGAGAGATTTTGGGAAATGTTGAGTAACTGCGTGGGGAGTTTTGAACCAAGTGTGAGAGTACTTGTGGTTGGGGATTTTAATGCTAAAGTGGGAAAAAAATGTTGTGGAGGGAGTAGTAGGTAAATCTGGGGTGCCAGGGGTAAATGAAAATGGGGAGCCTTTAATTGAGCTATGTGTAGAAAGAGGTTTGGTAATAAGTAATACATATTTTATGAAAAAGAGGATAAATAAATATACAAGGTATGATGTAGCACGTAATGAAAGTAGTTTGTTAGATTATGTATTGGTGGATAAAAGGTTGATGGGTAGGCTCCAGGATTTACACGTTTATAGAGGGGCAACTGATATATCGGATCATTATCTAGTTGTAGCTACAGTTAGAGTAAGAGGTAGATGGGATAAGAGGAAAGGCAACAACAAGTAAGAGGGAGGTGAAAGTGTATAAACTAAGGGAGGAGGAAGTTCCGGTGAAATATAAGCAACTATTGGCAGAAAGGTGGGCTGGTGCAGGTATGAGTAGTGGAGGGGTTGAAGAGGGTTGGAATAGTTTTAAAAATGCAGTATTAGAATGTGGGGCAGAAGTTTGTGGTTATAGGAGGGTGGGTGCAGGAGGAAAGAGGAGTGACTGGTGGAATGATGAAGTAAAGGGTGTGATAAAAGAGAAAAAGGTAGCTTATGACAGGTATTTACAAAGCAGAAGTGTTATAAGAAGAGTAGAGTATATGAAGAGTAGAAGAAAGGTGAAGAGATTGGTGAGAGAGTGCAAAAGGAGAGCGGATGATAGAGTGGGGGAGGTACTGTCAAGGAATTTTAATGAAAATAAGAAAAATTTTTGGAGTTAAACAAGTTAAGAAAGCCTAGTGAACAAATGGATTTATCAGTTAAAAACAGAGAAGGGGAGTTAGTAGATGGGGAGATGGAGGTTTTGGGTAGATGGCGAGAATATTTTGAGGAACTTTTAAATGTCGACGAAGAAAGGGAGGCGGTAATTTCATGCACTGGCCATGGAGGTATACCATCTTTTAGGAGTGAAGAAGAGGAGGATGTGAGTGTGGGGGAGGTGTGTGAGGCATTACGTAGAATGAAAGGGGGTAAAGCAGCTGGAACTGATGGGATCATGACAGAAATGTTAAAAGCAGGGGGGACGACAGTGTTGGAATGGTTGGTATTTTTGTTTAATAAATGTATGAAAGAGGGGAAGGTACCTAGGGATTGGCAGAGAGCGTGTATAGTCCCTTTATATAAAGGGAAGGGGGACAAAAGAGATTGTAAAAATTATAGGGGAATAAGTTTACTGAGTATACCAGGAAAAGTGTACGGTAGGGTTATTATTGAAAGAATTAGAGGTAAGACAGAATGTAGAATTGCGGATGAGCAAGGAGGCTTCAGAGTGGGTAGGGGATGTGTAGATCAAGTGTTTACTTTGAAGCATATATGTGAGCAGTATTTAGATGAAGGTAGGGAAGTTTTTATTGCATTTATGGATTTAGAAAAGGCATATGATATAGTGGATAGGGAAACAATGTGGCAGATGTTGCAAGTATATGGAATAGGTGGTAAGTTACTAAATGCTGTATCGAGTTTTTATGAGGATAGTGAGGCTCAGGTTAGGGTGTGTAGAAGAGAGGGAGACTACTTCCCGGTAAAAGTAGGTCTTAGACAGGGATGTGTAATGTCTTCATGGTTGTTTAATATATTTATAGATAGGGTTGTAAAATAAGTAAATGCTAGGGTGTTCAGGAGAGGGGTGGGATTAAATTATGGGGAATCAAATACAAAATGGGAAGTGACACAGTTACTTTTTGCTGATGATACTGTGCTTATGGGAGATTCTAAAGAAAAATTGCAAAGCTTAGTGGACGAATTTGGGAATGTGTGTAAAGGTAGAAAGTTGAAAGTGAACATAGAAAAGAGTAAGGTGATGAGAGTATCAAATGATTTAGATAAAGAAAAATTGGATATCAAATTGGGGAGGAGTATGGAAGAAGTGAATGTTTTCAGATATTTGGGAGTTGATGTGTCAGCAGATGGATTTATGAAGGATGAGGTTAATCATAGAATTGATGAAGGAAAAAAGGTGAGTGGTGCATTGAGGTATATGTGGAGGCAAAAAATGTTATCTATGGAGGCAAAGAAGGGAATGTATGAAAATATAGTAGTACCAACACTCTTATATGGGCGTGAAGCTTGGGTGGTAAATGCAGCAGCGAGGAGACGGTTGGAGGCAGTGGAGATGTCCTGTCTAAGAGCAATGTGTGGTGTAAATATGCAGAAAATTCTGAGTGTGGAAATTAGGAGAAGGTGTGGAGTTAATAAAAGTATTAATCAGAGGGCTGAAGAGGGTTTGTTGAGGTGGTTTGGTCATTTAGAGAGAATGGATCAAAGTAGAATGACTTGGAGAGCGTATAAATCTGTAGGGGAAGGAAGGTGGGGTAGGGGTCGTCCTCGAAAAAGTTGGAGGGAGGGGGTAAAGGAAGTGTTGTGAGCGAGGGGTTTGGATTTTCAGCAAGCGTGCGTGAGCGTGTTAGATAGGAGTGAATGGAGACAAATGGTATTTGGGACCTGACGATCTGTTGGAGTGTGAGCAGGGTAATATTTAGTGAAGGGATTCAGGGAAACCGGTTATTTTATATAACCGGAATTGAGTCCTGGAAATGGGAAGTACAATGCCTGCACCCTAAAGGAGGTGTTTGGGATATTGGTAGTTTGGAGAGATATGTTGTGTATTTTTATACGTATATACTTCTAAACTGTTGTATTCTGGGCACCTCTGCAAAAACAGTGATTATGTGCAGGTGAGGTGAAAGTGTTGAATGATGAAAGTATTTTCTTTTTGAGGATTTCTTTCTCTTTGGGTCACCCTGCCTCGGTGGGAGACGGCCGACTTGTTGAAAAAAAAAAAAAATATTATATATATATATATATATATATATATATATATATATATATATATATATATATATATATATATATATATATATATATATATATATATATATATATATATTATGTGTGTGTGTGTGTATATATATGTCGTGCCGAATATGTAAAATTGGTCAGTTAGCAAGAACTCATTTAAAATTAAGTTCTTTCTAAAATTTTCTCTTATACGTTTAAAGATATATTTTTTTCATTAATGATAATGTAAAAATTTTTAATTTTGCACCAAAAGAATCTTAGAAAACTTACCTAAGCTTATTACCTGGAGTTTACCTGGAGAGAGTTCCGGGGGTCAACGCCCCCGCGGCCCGGTCTGTGACCAGGCCTCCTGGTGGATCAGAGCCTGATCAACCAGGCTGTTGCTGTTATAACAAGAACAATTTATTTTAGCCTAACCCAATTAAATATATTTTAGATTTGTTTACAGTAATTTAATACTAAACAAACACAGTGAAATATATTTTTTTTCGTTAGGTTCAGAATGATTTTGGCGAAATTATTGCATACACAAATTTTCTCTTGTCCTATATGGCAAGATGAGCGTTGCTATTTAAGCCAAGATCGCAAGTTCTGCCTATTCGGCACGACATTATATATATATATAAATATATATATATATATATATATATATATATATATATATATATATATATATATATATATATATATATATATTTATATATATATATATTTATATATATATATATTTATATATATATGTCGTGCCGAATATGTAAAACTGGTCAATTAGCAAGAACTCCTTTAAAATTAAGTCCTTTCTGAAATTTTCTCTTATACGTTTAAAGATTTATTTTTTTCATTAATGTTGATGTAAAAATTTATAATTTTGCACCAAAAGAATCTTAGAAAACTTACCTAACCTTATTATAGCAAGAACAATTTATTTTAGTCTTACCCAACTAAATATATTTTAGATTTGCTTACAATAATTTAATACTAAACAAACACAGCGAAATATATTTTTTTTCGTTAGGTTCAGAATGATTTTGGCGAAATTACTGCATACACAAATTTTCACTTGTCCTATATGGCAAGATGAGCGTTGCTATTTAAGCCAAGATAGCAAGTTCTGCCTATTCGGCACGACATATATATATATATATATATATATATATATATATATATATATATATATATATATATATATATATATATATATATATATATATATATATATATATATATATATATATATATATATATATATAGGGAGGTACCACCTCTAGAACTGTCATAGGGACCCTCATCCTCAGAGAAAAGAATAAACTTGCTTCAGGGAAAACTCAAGGTTTTCCCTGAAGCTGTTTGAGAATTTTCTCCTACCACCCCCTATATTTCAAGTATGTTTTATTTAAAGACAAAAATACATTGGCCAAACATTCACAAAAATACAACAGAAAGTAAAACAACATAGGTAACTCAGAGCTACATCTCGAATACTTCGTCCAGCTCCCCTGCGGTGGGCCGCGTGCCCAGAATGCTGCAGGCATTTCCTCTCTGGACCACAACACTGAGTCTCTGAAAGAGGAAGCTGGTCGCCCTGTGGTCCTTGGTTTCTATGATGAGCTTTTCACCCAGTTCTTTGAGGAAATTTAGAGCACACTTGCCCCATGCTCCAAGGGTCTCCGACCCTATTGGAATGAAGTTATAACAAGGGGGAAGGTCTTCATATTTTCGGATCTTCTGGGTCTCCCTGTGGCTGGCAGCTCCACCCCTTCCACTACGGAGTATGGCAAGTAGGTGTCTGTCAATGTGGCAGCACAGGTGTAGTCCCAGGCAATCTGCTTTCCATCCTTCCAGGGTAGCATAGTGGCTCCATCAGGACGCTTTTGACTTCCATCAGACCTCTGTACTTGGGGTTCCCGTTGAGCTGGGCAACGGGCCCTCCATTGAGCAACTTTACCAGCCGCTTAAGGAGGAATTGAGGGTAGTGAAGCTCGAGATACGGTGACTGATGGAGGAAAACAAGAGGATTCATAGTAGTCCTCCTTCTGTGAGTCCTCAGATCAAAAAAGGAACCTGGGCAGTGGCCAGACAGCATGGAACGAAGTTGAAGATGTTGAAGATCAAGAAGACGAATGGAAAAGTAGAAACGATGAACAAGAAAGAAACTGCTGTGGAAACTTCGAACTCCTTTTCTGTGCTGCCAGACGAATGTGAGTCGACTACTGGGAACGTTACAATGAAGAACAACAAGGAAGGTAAGAATATTGTGCTTGACTCACGAAATCGTAATAACACGATTGCAAACAAACCATAAAACTGGCAGGGAAAGAACCCACGATCAGAGAGTCTCAAAACTCCAGACCATCGCGTTAGCCACTGGACCAGCTAGCCACAATATACCTAGTTGGACGAATCTTATTGTGGCTAGCTGGTCCAGTGGCTAACGTGACGGCCTGGAGTTTTGAAACTCTCTGATCGCGGGTTCTATCCCCGCCCACGGTATGGTTTAACGTTGTGCTTGTTGGAGACAGCCAGTTTAGGTACATGGATAGGGCCTTCTGCTTGAAGGATAGGAGTAGGAGACAGAGGGTTTGCTTCCCTGGGGCTGGGATGGAGGACATTGTTAGCCGGCTTGACAACACCATGCATGGTAATGGGATCAATCCTATTATCTGCATCAGTGCTGGAGGCAATGATGTAGGCAAATGTAGAAGTGAGGATTTTGTTAGAACCTCTGGTCCCAAACGCTTCCGAACACTTACAAATCGGTTCACAACCAAAACGTTTGCCCAAGTTTTGTATCTGGTCATGAACACAATCGGGTGCCGAACAAACACTTCCGCGCCATTTTGTCGCATGTGCCAATTTTCCCCACTTCCCTCTTGTTTGTGTACACCTAACAAAGAATTAAGTTTGTTTTCTTGGTTGTTTACAATATGTTTTTTCTCTGTTATTTAAGGTTTCTTCTCTATTAAACTGTTCATTATTTTGTATAATTAAAGATTTTACAAACTTTGATTATTTTTCCTGTACTTAAAACTTATAAAAAAACTGTTTACAGTGAACGGTTCGTAGGCGTCTAGAACGGACTCGTGCAGTGTTAGTTTTCTCTGTTGTTCAACGGGTTCTCAGTGTTATTCAAGGTTTTTACATTTACTTTACTATTACACTGTGCATTCTATGGTATAATTAACTATTTTTGTGCTTACAAATGTTAAAAAAAAAAAACAATATTTACATACAGTTCGTACGGGTCTGGAATGGATTAATCGTATTTACATATAATCCATTGGGGAAATTAGGTTGGGGTCACTGCCAAATCGGGTCGCAACCAAAGTTTTGGAACGAATTATGGTCGTGGCCAGTGGTACCACTGTATATATATATAATAAGTAAAACTGGTCAATTAGCAAGAACTCATTTAAAATTAAGTCATTTCTAAAATTTCCTCTTATACATTTAAAAATATATTTTTTTCATTTATGTTTATGTAAAAATTAATGATTTTCTACCAAAAGGACCTTAGGAAACTTACCTATCCTTATTATAACAAGCGGAATACCTGTCGGTATTTTATACCATTTTAATATTTACTCTCTCCCTGCTCAATGAGCTTCATCATATCTCTTTCTCAAGCTATGTATGGTACCTGCCTCCATCACCTCACTTTCCAGACTATTCCACTTCCTGACAACTCTGGCTGAAGAAATACTTCCTAACATCCCTGTGACTTATCTGAGTCTCTCATCTTCCAACTTGTTGGTGAGTCACATCTCTGGAACATCCTGTCTCTGTCCACTATTTCGATTCCTCTCAATATTTTAAGTCATTATCATGTCCCCCTTGCCCCTCCTGTCCTCCAGTGTCGTCAGGTTGAGTTCCCTTAACCTCTCATCGTAGGACATACGCTCCGGGACTAGTCTCGTTGAAAACCTTTACAATTTCTCTAGTTTCCTGACGTGCTTGGCTAGGTCTGGGTTCCAAATTGAAGCTGCATACTCTAATATGGGCCTGACATACACGGTGTCCGGAACGACTCCTTACTGAGATGTCGGAATGCTGTTCTTAGATTCGCTAGTCTCCCATATACTGCAGCAGTTATTTGTGCGCTTCAGGAAATGTGCTCGGCATTATACACACTCCAAGACCTTTTTCCTTGAGTGAGGATTGTCGTCTTTGGCCCCCTAGACTACTCTGCGGTCTTGTTTGCCCTTCCCCTATCTTCATGGCTTTGCGCTTGGTGGGGATGAACTCCAAGAGCCAGTTGCTGGACCAGTCCTGAAGCCTGTCCAGATCCCTGTGTAGTTCTGCCTTATCCTCTTCCGACTGAATTCTCATTAACTTCACATCGTCTGCAAACAGAGACACTTAAGAACATAAGAAAGAAGAAACACTGCAACAGGCCTACTGGCTCATACGAGGCAGGTCCTAGTCCCCCACTGGCTTAATCCAATGACCCAACCTAATTAGGTCAGGTCACATCCACTTAAGGCAGGAGCACGGCATCAGACCTATTAGCACAAGCTAGACAGGTCTAACTCACACCCACCCACACCCACTCGTGTATTTATCCAACCTATTTTTAAAACTACACAACGTCTTAGCGTCTATGACGGTACTCGGGAGTTTGTTCCACTCATCCACAACTCTATTACCAAACCAGTGCTTTCCTATATCCTTCCTGAATCTGCATTTTTCCAACTTAAAACCATTGCTGCGAGTCATGTCTTGATTAGACATTTTTAGCAAGCTATTTACATCCCCTTTATTTATTCCTGCTTTTCATTTATACACCTCAATCATATCATCCCCAATTCTACACCTTTCTAGAGAGTGCAGATTCAGGGCCCTCAGTCTATCCTCATAAGGAAGATTTTTGATACATGGGATCAACTTTGTCATCCTCCTTTGTACGTTTTCCATCCATTCTGTAATACGGTGACCAAAACTGTGAAACATTATCTAAATGAGGCCATACAAAAGATATATAGAGTTGAAGAACTACCTGAGGACTCCTATTATTTGTGCTTCTTGATATGAGGCCAAGGATTCTGTTCGCTTTACTGCGAACAATTATTCACTGTTGTCTTGGTTTCAGATTACTACTAACCAGAACTCCCAAATCCTTTTCGCAATCAGTAGTATTAAGATCTACATTATTTAGTTTATATGTGGCATGGTTATTTTCCTGTCCAATGTTTAGAACTTTGCATTTGTCTATATTAAACTGCATGTACCCCTTCTTCGACCACTGCATCACTCTATTCAAATCTTCCTGGAGTGCTCTAATGTCCTCGTCAGAATGAATTCGACGGTCTATTTTGGTATCATCGGGAAACTTGCTTGTGTCGCTATTTATTCCCTTATCTATGTCGTTTATGTAGACTGTGAACAACATGTAGATTTTGAACTTCTGAGTCTATTCCTTCCGTCATGTCATTCACATGTACCAGGAACAGCTCCTGTTCTAGGAGTGACCCCTGTAGAACCCCGCTCGCTACAGGCGCCCACTCTGACACCTAATCACGTACCATGACTCTCTGATTCATTGCAGTGCCTTCCCTGTTATACCCGCCTGGTCATCCAGATTTTGCACTAGTCACTTGTGTGGAACTGAGTTAAAAGCCTTCTTGCAGTCCAAGAAAGCACAATCTACCAACCCCTCTTTCTCTTGCCTTGCTGCTGTCACCTTGTCTAAGAATTGCAATAGATTTGTGACACAGGATTTCCCGTCTCTGAATCTGTGCTGGTTGTTTTTTATAAGCTCATTCCTTTTTAGGCGGTCCACCACTCTTCTCCTGACTTTGCACACAATACATGTCATTGACACTGATCTGTAGTTTAATGCTGTTTTTTTTTGTGTGTACGTACATATATATATATACATTTCACACAGCGTAAATCAATTTAAATCTTGCTATGAAAATTTAATCTAATGTTTCTTTCTCTTTCTCTCCTATTGATTTAGCTCACATTTGAGACTCCTGAAAATGGTCAACGAGAAACATTTACATTATATATTATTATTGTTATAAGATATCTTGTGAAAATGTGCACCCCACTGCAACACCGTCCATTTTATAAACGAACGAACATTTCAATCCATACATTGCTCCGGGCACTAGAGGTCAGGGTGGTTTCAGAAATATTGACTCAGGCACCAGAGGGCACGACGATCTTTAAAGCATTGACCTGGTAACTTGGGGACACAGCGATCTTTTATATATATTAACCTGGCACGAGAGGGAATAACGGTCTCAGAAATATTGACCTGACACTAGGGGACAAAACGGTCTCTTAGAAATATTGACCCGGTCACTAGAGGATATAACGGTCTCTTAAAAATATTGATTCTTGCACCAGATGGCGTTGTGGTCGTAGATATTGTGATCTTGGTAGATGCCGCTGCATTATATTTGCAAATGTTAAGCGCAGTTGTGTTGAGTGAGTTAGAGAGTCGCAACCTCCAGGATGATGAATTAGAAACATGTACGACATCTGGGCATCTTTTACTCGAAGAAGTTTCGCCATCCAGTGGTTTTATCAATACATGTAGTATATGGACATAATAGAAATATAAACAGCAAATAGTGGGAGACGAGGTAATCAGTCCCTCAGCCTAGGAGCAGGTGATGAGCACCGTAGTCCTGAAGAATCTGAAACACAGGCAGGAAGACTAGTGCGAAAAGTCTACTAGTAAAGATACTCCAGATGTTGCTCATGTGGTATTGAATACCACTGATATACAACCTCTAAGATAGTGTTGTTGTGTTGACGATACTGTAGACTGTGATCACAAACCTTGGACTTTGCACGAGTAATACTTTCCTTCCCTAATACTAGTGTTATTATCCTTTCCTTAATACAAGAGGTACTTTTCTCTCCAACACCAAGTAAATTTCCTCCTTAACACAGTAGGTAGGTCCATGCCTCCTACAAGTCGTAATTTCCCCACCTAACAGATGAGGTATTTTTCCCTGCCTCCCACAAGAGGCATTTTTCCTCATGGCCACAAGCAGTGTTCTCAAGCAGCAATGACGAACATCAGAATGTTTTTGCACAGTCAGTAAGATGTATAAAGACATATTTTCCAAGAATTTGCCCTATTGTATACACACGAAAAGAAAATGCCATCTGTTCGGTAGATTCAGAGGCGGTATCTGATCGTACAAGTGCCCACGAGAGCACCCTGAATATTACCAGGCAGAAGTTGTGGGCAGAAGAGTGGGTGTGCGCGCGCCACAAAGCACTTCTGCCGCTGCTGTCGCTGTTGTTGTTGTTGCTGCTGCTGCTGCAGCTTCAATCAGTGCTCGGGCCAGTAGGGATCATACCCTCGACTCGAGAGAACGTGTTGTCGCTCGCGAGCACCTCACAGACTTGCACTAGAACGCTGCCATGCTGGGGAAACTATGAGACTTGAAACTATAGTCAGAAGCGTCGCTGTTGATGGTGCTAAGTGCGTCCTGGCTTGCAACGAGTGCCAGGCGGAAATTGATGTGAAAATAAAGGCGTGAAAGGCGCCTCTCTCACCTGTAGAGTCTCGTGTACCTGACAGGGGACTCCAGTCATACGTTTTACTTACCCCTGAGTTAGTGTAGGCAATGAAAGCGAGTGTGATGTACGCGGGGAGCTGCTACGCCAGTCACTATGTAGAAATGAACACTGACTTACATATAAGCTTGATATTAAAGGTGAGAGGAAGCGAAGGATGGCGTGGAGGAGTGTCCCAGCTGCTCCAGGTTCTCTGTACACAGGTAACTCATGTCAATACACCGTGTCCAACACTCCTGCCCCCTCAAGACTGCCTTACGCACCTGTCTCACATGCTTGAGTCACACACTTACGTCACCCACCTACGTCACATACCTGCCCCAAACACCTGCCCACACAACTCTTTTCCCCCCCTCACCTGCCTCACACAACTGTCTCGCTTACCTCATGCCCACACCTGCCTCACATACCTGCCCAACACACCTACTACCTCATGCGCTTTTCCTGTACTCCAGTCTCACACACCTGCCTCATATACCTGCCTCACACACCTGCCTCACACACCTGCCTCACACACCTGCCACACACACCTTCCTCACACACCTGCCTCACACACCTGCCTCACACACCTGCCTCACACACCTGCCACACACACCTTCCTCACACACCTGCCTCACACACCTGCCACACACACCTGCCACACACACACCTGCCTCACACACCTGCCATACACACACCTTCCTCACACACCTGCCTCATACACCTGCCACTCACACCTGTCTCCAGCTTCCCACTTTATGTTCAGTTTAGTCACAAGTTTGTACTCGCCTTCGTTGTCTTGCTGGCGTCAGATAACTGCCGTATTTCAGCTACAGGAACCAGCTATACTTGTGCTGTACCGTTTTAAGTTAACAAATGATTCCTAATTATTTTATTTATATATGAAATGACAATTTCACTTTCTACCCGCTTGTTCCACTACCCAGTGAAAAACTTGTTCCACTACCCAGTGAAAAACTTGTTCCACTACCCAGTGAAAAACTTGTTCCACTACCCAGTGAAAAACTTGTTCCACTACCCAGTGAAAAACTTGTTTCACTACCCAGTGAAAAACTTGTTTCACTACCCAGTGAAAAACTTATTCCACTACCCAGTGAAAAACTTGTTCCACTACACAGTGAAAAACTTGTTTCACTACCCAGTGAAAAACTTGTTTCACTACCCAGTGAAAAACTTGTTTCACTACCCAGTGAAAAACTTGTTTCATTACCCAGTGAAAAACTTGTTCCACTACCCAGTGAAAAACTTGTTTCATTACCCAGTGAAAACTTGTTTCACTACCCAGTGAAAACTTGTTTCACTACCCAGTGAAAACTTGTTTCACTACCCAGTGAAAACTTGTTTCACTACCCAGTGAAAAACTTGTTTCACTACCCAGTGAAAAACTTGTTTCACTACCCAGTGAAAAACTTGTTCCACTACCCAGTGAAAAACTTGTTTCACTACCCAGTGAAAAACTTGTTTCACTACCCAGTGAAAAACTTGTTTCACTACCCAGTGAAAAACTTGTTTCACTACCCAGTGAAAAACTTGTTCCACTACCCAGTGAAAAACTTGTTTCACTACCCAGTGAAAAACTTGTTTCACTACCCAGTGAAAAACTTGTTCCACTACCCAGTGAAAAACTTGTTTCACTACCCAGTGAAAAACTTGTTTCACTACCCAGTGAAAAACTTGTTTCACTACCCAGTGAAAAACTTGTTTCACTACCCAGTGAAAAACTTGTTTCACTACCCAGTGAAAAACTTGTTTCACTACCCAGTGAAAAACTTGTTTCACTACCCAGTGAAAAACTTGTTTCATTACCCAGTGAAAAACTTGTTTCACTACCCAGTGAAAAACTTGTTTCACTACCCAGTGAAAAACTTGTTTCACTACCCAGTGAAAAACTTGTTTCACTACCCAGTGAAAAACTTGTTTCACTACCCAGTGAAAAACTTGTTTCACTACTCAGTGAAAAACTTGTTTCACTACAGAGTGAAAACTTGTTTCACTACCCAGTGAAAAACTTGTTCCACTACCCAGTGAAAAACTTGTTCCACTACCCAGTGAAAAACTTGTTTCACTACCCAGTGAAAAACTTGTTTCACTACCCAGTGAAAAACTTGTTTCACTACCCAGTGAAAAACTTGTTTCACTACCCAGTGAAAAACTTGTTTCACTACCCAGTGAAAAACTTGTTTCACTACCCAGTGAAAACTTGTTTCACTACCCAGTGAAAACTTGTTTCACTACCCAGTGAAAAACTTGTTTCACTACCCAGTGAAAAACTTGTTTCACTACCCAGTGAAAAACTTGTTCCACTACCCAGTGAAAAACTTGTTTCACTACCCAGTGAAAAACTTGTTTCACTACCCAGTGAAAAACTTGTTTCACTACCCAGTGAAAAACTTGTTTCACTACCCAGTGAAAAACTTGTTCCACTACCCAGTGAAAAACTTGTTTCACTACCCAGTGAAAAACTTGTTTCACTACCCAGTGAAAAACTTGTTCCACTACCCAGTGAAAAACTTGTTTCACTACCCAGTGAAAAACTTGTTTCACTACCCAGTGAAAAACTTGTTTCACTACCCAGTGAAAAACTTGTTTCACTACCCAGTGAAAAACTTGTTTCACTACCCAGTGAAAAACTTGTTTCACTACCCAGTGAAAAACTTGTTTCACTACCCAGTGAAAAACTTGTTTCATTACCCAGTGAAAAACTTCTTTCACTACCCGGTGAAAAACTTGTTTCACTACCCAGTGAAAAACTTGTTTCACTACCCAGTGAAAAACTTGTTTCACTACCCTGTGAAAAACTTGTTTCACAACCCAGTGAAAAACTTGTTTCACTACTCAGTGAAAAACTTGTTTCACTACCCAGTGAAAACTTGTTTCACTACCCAGTGAAAAACTTGTTCCACTACCCAGTGAAAAACTTGTTCCACTACCCAGTGAAAAACTTGTTTCATTACCCAGTGAAAAACTTGTTTCACTACCCAGTGAAAAACTTGTTTCACTACTCAGTGAAAAACTTGTTTCACTACCCAGTGAAAAACTTGTTTCACTACCCAGTGAAAAACTTGTTTCACTACCCAGTGAAAAACTTGTTTCACTACCCAGTGAAAACTTGTTTCACTACCCAGTGAAAAACTTGTTTCACTACCCAGTGAAAAACTTGTTCCACTACCCAGTTAAAAACTTGTTTCACTACCCAGTGAAAAACTTGTTCCACTACCCAGTGAAAAACTTGTTCCACTACCCAGTTAAAAACTTGTTTCACTACCCAGTGAAAAACTTGTTTCACTACCCAGTGAAAAGCTTGTTCCACTACCCAGTGAAAAGCTTGTTCCACTACCCAGTGAAAAACTTGTTCCACTACCCAGTGAAAAGCTTGTTCCACTACCCAGTGAAAAACTTGTTCCACTACCCAGTGAAAAACTTGTTTCACTACCCAGTGAAAAACTTGTTTCACTACCCAGTGAAAAACTTGTTTCACTACCCAGTGAAAAACTTGTTTCACTACCCAGTGAAAAACTTGTTTCACTACCCAGTGAAAAACTTGTTTCACTACCCAGTGAAAACTTGTTTCACTACCCAGTGAAAAACTTGTTCCACTACCCAGTTAAAAACTTGTTTCACTACCCAGTGAAAAACTTGTTCCACTACCCAGTGAAAAACTTGTTCCACTACCCAGTTAAAAACTTGTTTCACTACCCAGTGAAAAACTTGTTTCACTACCCAGTGAAAAGCTTGTTCCACTACCCAGTGAAAAGCTTGTTCCACTACCCAGTGAAAAACTTGTTCCACTACCCAGTGAAAAGCTTGTTCCACTACCCAGTGAAAAACTTGTTCCACTACCCAGTGAAAAACTTGTTCCACTACCCAGTGAAAAACTTGTTTCACTACCCAATGAAAAACTTGTTTCACTGCCCAGTGAAAAACTTGTTTCACTACCCAGTGAAAAACTTGTTTCACTACCCAGTGAAAAACTTGTTTCACTACCCTGTGAAAAACTTGTTTCACTACCCAGTGAAAAACTTGTTTCACTACCCAGTGAAAAACTTGTTTCACTACCCAGTGAAAACTTGTTTCACTACCCAGTGAAAAACTTGTTCCACTACCCAGTGAAAAACTTGTTCCACTACCCAGTGAAAAACTTGTTTCACTATCCAGTGAAAAACTTGTTTCACTACCCAGTGAAAAACTTGTTTCACTACCCAGTGAAAAACTTGTTTCACTACCCAGTGAAAAACTTGTTTCACTACCCAGTGAAAAATTTGTTTCACTACCCAGTGAAAAACTTGTTTCACTACCCAGTGAAAACTTGCTTCACTACCCAGTGAAAAACTTGTTCCACTACCCAGTGAAAAACTTGTTCCACTACCCAGTTACAAACTTGTTTCACTACCCAGTGAAAAACTTGTTCCACTACCCAGTGAAAAGCTTGTTCCACTACCCAGTGAAAAGCTTGTTCCACTACCCAGTGAAAAACTTGTTCCACTACCCAGTGAAAAGCTTGTTCCACTACCCAGTGAAAAACTTGTTTCACTACCCAGTTAAAAACTTGTTCCACTACCCAGTTAAAAACTTGTTTCACTACCCAGTTAAAAACTTGTTTCACTACCCAGTGAAAAACTTGTTCCACTACCCAGTGAAAAACTTGTTTCACTACCCAGTTAAAAACTTGTTCCACTACCCAGTGAAAAACTTGTTTCACTACCCAGTTAAAAACTTGTTTCACTACCCAGTGAAAAACTTGTTCCACTACCCAGTGAAAAACTTGTTTCACTACCCAGTTAAAAACTTGTTTCACTACCCAGTGAAAAACTTGTTCCACTACCCAGTGAAAAACTTGTTCCACTACCCATTGAAAAACTTGTTTCACTACCCAGTTAAAAACTTGTTTCACTACCCAGTGAAAAACTTGTTCCACTACCCAGTGAAAAACTTGTTTCACTACCCAGTGAAAAACTTGTTTCACTACCCAGTGAAAAACTTGTTCCACTACCCAGTTAAAAACTTGTTTCACTACCCAGTGAAAAACTTGTTTCACTACCCAGTGAAAAACTTGTTTCACTACCCAGTGAAAAACTTGTTCCACTACCCAGTGAAAAGCTTGTTCCACTACCCAGTAAAAAACTTGTTTCACTACCCAGTGAAAAACTTGTTTCACTACCCAGTGAAAAACTTGTTTCACTACCCAGTGAAAAACTTGTTTCACTACCCAGTGAAAAACTTGTTTCACTACCCAGTGAAAAACTTGTTCCACTACCCAGTGAAAAACTTGTTTCACTACCCAGTGAAAAACTTGTTTCACTACCCAGTGAAAAACTTGTTTCACTACCCAGTGAAAAACTTGTTTCACTACCCAGTGAAAAACTTGTTTCACTACCCAGTGAAAAACTTGTTTCACTACCCAGTGAAAAACTTGTTTCACTACCCAGTGAAAAACTTGTTTCACTACCCAGTGAAAAACTTGTTTCACTACCCAGTGAAAAACTTGTTTCACTACCCAGTGAAAAACTTGTTTCACTACCCAGTGAAAAACTTGTTTCACTACCCAGTGAAAAACTTGTTTCACTACCCAGTGAAAAACTTGTTTCACTACCCAGTGAAAAACTTGTTTCACTACCCAGTGAAAAACTTGTTTCACTACCCAGTGAAAAACTTGTTTCACTACCCAGTGAAAAACTTGTTTCACTACCCAGTGAAAAACTTGTTCCACTACCCAGTGAAAAACTTGTTTCACTACCCAGTGAAAAACTTGTTTCACTACCCAGTGAAAAACTTGTTTCACTACCCAGTGAAAAACTTGTTTCACTACCCAGTGAAAAACTTGTTCCACTACCCAGTGAAAAACTTGTTTCACTACCCAGTGAAAAACTTGTTTCACTACCCAGTGAAAAACTTGTTTCACTACCCAGTGAAAAACTTGTTTCACTACCCAGTGAAAAATTTGTTTCACTACCCAGTGAAAAACTTGTTTCACTACCCAGTGAAAACTTGTTTCACTACCCAGTGAAAAACTTGTTCCACTACCCAGTGAAAAACTTGTTCCACTACCCAGTTAAAAACTTGTTTCACTACCCAGTGAAAAACTTGTTCCACTACCCAGTGAAAAGCTTGTTCCACTACCCAGTGAAAAGATTGTTCCACTACCCAGTGAAAAACTAGTTCCACTACCCAGTGAAAAGCTTGTTCCACTACCCAGTGAAAAACTTGTTTCACTACCCAGTTAAAAACTTGTTCCACTACCCAGTGAAAAACTTGTTTCACTACCCAGTTAAAAACTTGTTCCACTACCCAGTTAAAAACTTGTTTCACTACCCAGTTAAAAACTTGTTCCACTACCCAGTGAAAAACTTGTTTCACTACCCAGTTAAAAACTTGTTTCACTACCCAGTGAAAAACTTGTTCCACTACCCAGTGAAAAACTTGTTTCACTACCCAGTTAAAAACTTGTTTCACTACCCAGTGAAAAACTTGTTTCACTACCCAGTTAAAAACTTGTTTCACTACCCAGTGAAAAACTTGTTCCACTACCCAGTGAAAAACTTGTTCCACTACCCAGTTAAAAACTTGTTTCACTACCCAGTTAAAAACTTGTTCCACTACCCAGTGAAAAGCTTGTTCCACTACCCAGTGAAAAACTTGTTCCACTACCCAGTGAAAAACTTGTTTCACTACCCAGTTAAAAACTTGTTCCACTACCCAGTGAAAAACTTGTTCCACTACCCAGTGAAAAACTTGTTCCACTACCCAGTGAAAAACTTGTTCCACTACAAAGTGAAAAACTTGTTCCACTACCCAGTGAAAAACTTGTTTCACTACCCAGTGAAAAACTTGTTCCACTACCCAGTGAAAAACTTGTTTCACTACCCAGTGAAAAACTTGTTCCACTACCCAGTGAAAAACTTGTTTCACTACCCAGTTAAAAACTTGTTTCACTACCCAGTGAAAAACTTGTTCCACTACCCAGTGAAAAACTTGTTTCACTACCCAGTGAAAAACTTGTTCCACTACCCAGTGAAAAACTTGTTCCACTACCCAGTGAAAAACTTGTTCCACTACCCAGTGAAAAACTTGTTCCACTACCCAGTGAAAAACTTGTTTCACTACCCAGTGAAAAACTTGTTTCACTACCCAGTGAAAAACTTGTTTCACTACCCAGTGAAAAACTTGTTTCACTACCCAGTGAAAAACTTGTTCCACTACCCAGTGAAAAACTTGTTTCACTACCCAGTGAAAACTTGTTTCACTACCCAGTGAAAACTTGTTTCACTACCCAGTGAAAAACTTGTTTCACTACCCAGTGAAAAACTTGTTCCACTACCCAGTGAAAAACTTGTTTCACTACCCAGTGAAAAACTTGTTTCACTACCCAGTGAAAAACTTGTTTCACTACCCAGTGAAAAACTTGTTTCACTACCCAGTGAAAAACTTGTTTCACTACCCAGTGAAAAACTTGTTCCACTACCCAGTGAAAAACTTGTTTCACTACCCAGTGAAAAACTTGTTTCACTACCCAGTGAAAAACTTGTTCCACTACCCAGTGAAAAACTTGTTCCACTACCCAGTGAAAAACTTGTTCCACTACCCAGTGAAAAACTTGTTTCACTACCCAGTGAAAAACTTGTTTCACTACCCAGTGAAAAACTTGTTTCACTACCCAGTGAAAAACTTGTTTCACTACCCAGTGAAAAACTTGTTTCACTACCCAGTGAAAAACTTCTTTCACTAGTGAAAAACTTGTTTCACTACCCAGTGAAAAACTTGTTTCACTACCCAGTGAAAAACTTGTTTCACTACTACTCAGTGAAAAACTTGTTGAAAACCACTCACTTGTTCCACTACCCAGTGAAAAACTTGTTTCATTACCCAGTGAAAAACTTGTTTCACTACCCAGTGAAAAACTTGTTTCACTACTCAGTGAAAAACTTGTTTCACTACCCAGTGAAAAACTTGTTCCACTACCCAGTGAAAAACTTGTTCCACTACCCAGTTAAAAACTTGTTTCACTACCCAGTGAAAAACTTGTTCCACTACCCAGTGAAAAGCTTGTTCCACTACCCAGTGAAAAACTTGTTCCACTACCCAGTGAAAAACTTGTTTCACTACCCAGTTAAAAACTTGTTCCACTACCCAGTGAAAAACTTGTTTCACTACCCAGTGAAAAACTTGTTCACTACCCAGTGAAAAAACTTGAAAAACTTGTTCCACTACCCAGTGAAAAACTTGTTTCACTACCCAGTGAAAAACTTGTTCCACTACCCAGTTAAAAACTTGTTTCACTACCCAGTGAAAAACTTGTTCCACTTCCCAGTGAAAAACTTGTTCCACTACCCAGTGAATAACTTGTTTCACTACCCAGTGAAAAACTTGTTCCACTACCCAGTGAAAAACTTGTTTCACTACCCAGTGAAAAACTTGTTTCACTACCCAGTGAAAAACTTGTTTCACTACCCAGTGAAAAACTTGTTTCACTACCCAGTGAAAAACTTGTTCCACTACCCAGTGAAAAACTTGTTTCACTACCCAGTGAAAAACTTGTTTCACTACCCAGTGAAAAACTTGTTTCACTACCCAGTGAAAAACTTGTTCCACTACCCAGTGAAAAACTTGTTCCACTACCCAGTGAAAAGCTTGTTTCACTACCCAGTGAAAAACTTGTTTCACTACCCAGTGAAAAACTTGTTTCACTACCCAGTGAAAAACTTGTTTCACTACCCAGTGAAAAACTTGTTCCACTACCCAGTGAAAAACTTGTTTCACTACCCAGTGAAAAACTTGTTTCACTACCCAGTGAAAAACTTGTTTCACTACCCAGTGAAAAACTTGTTTCACTACCCAGTGAAAAACTTGTTTCACTACCCAGTGAAAAACTTGTTCCACTACCCAGTGAAAAACTTGTTTCACTACCCAGTGAAAAACTTGTTTCACTACCCAGTGAAAAACTTGTTTCACTACCCAGTGAAAAACTTGTTTCACTACCCAGTGAAAAACTTGTTTCACTACCCAGTGAAAAACTTGTTTCACTACCCAGTGAAAAACTTGTTTCACTACCCAGTGAAAAACTTGTTTCACTACCCAGTGAAAAACTTGTTTCACTACCCAGTGAAAAACTTGTTTCACTACCCAGTGAAAAACTTGTTTCACTACCCAGTGAAAAACTTGTTTCACTACCCAGTGAAAAACTTGTTTCACTACCCAGTGAAAAACTTGTTTCACTACCCAGTGAAAAACTTGTTTCACTACCCAGTGAAAAACTTGTTTCACTACCCAGTGAAAAACTTGTTTCACTACCCAGTGAAAAACTTGTTTCACTACCCAGTGAAAAACTTGTTTCACTACCCAGTGAAAAACTTGTTTCACTACCCAGTGAAAAACTTGTTCACTACCCACTACCCAGTGAAAAACTTGTTTCACTACCCAGTGAAAAACTTGTTTCACTACCCAGTGAAAAACTTGTTTCACTACCCAGTGAAAAACTTGTTTCACTACCCAGTGAAAAACTTGTTTCACTACCCAGTGAAAAACTTGTTTCAATACCCAGTGAAAAACTTGTTTCACTACCCAGTGAAAAACTTGTTTCACTACCCAGTGAAAAACTTGTTTCACTACCCAGTGAAAAACTTGTTTCACTACCCAGTGAAAAACTTGTTTCACTACCCAGTGAAAAACTTGTTTCACTACCCAGTGAAAACATGTTCCACTTTTCACTACCCAGTGAAAAACTTGTTCCACTACCCAGTGAAAAACTTGTTTCACTACCCAGTTAAAAACTTGTTTCACTACCCAGTGAAAAACTTGTTCCACTACCCAGTGAAAAACTTGTTTCACTACCCAGTTAAAAACTTGTTCCACTACCCAGTGAAAAACTTGTTTCACTACCCAGTGAAAAACTTGTTTCACTACCCAGTGAAAAACTTGTTTCACTACCCAGTGAAAAACTTGTTTCACTACCCAGTGAAAAACTTGTTTCACTACCCAGTGAAAAACTTGTTTCACTACCCAGTTAAAAACTTGTTTCACTACCCAGTGAAAAACTTGTTTCACTACCCAGTGAAAAACTTGTTTCACTACCCAGTGAAAAACTTGTTTCACTACCCAGTGAAAAACTTGTTCCACTACCCAGTGAAAAACTTGTTTCACTACCCAGTGAAAAACTTGTGTCACTACCCAGTGAAAAACTTGTTCCACTACCCAGTGAAAAACTTGTTCCACTACCCAGTGAAAAACTTGTTCCACTACCCAGTGAAAAACTTGTTCCACTACCCAGTGAAAAACTTGTTCCACTACCCAGTGAAAAACTTGTTCCACTACCCAGTAAAAACTTGTTCCACTACCCAGTGAAAATCTTGTTTCACTACCCAGTGAAAAACTTGTTTCACTACCCAGTGAAAAACTTGTTCCACTACCCAGTTAAAAACTTGTTTCACTACACAGTGAAAAACTTGTTCCACTAACCAGTGAAAAACTTGTTTCACTACCCAGTGAAAAACTTGTTTCACAACCCAGTAAAAACTTGTTTCCACTACCCAGTGAAAAACTTGTTCCACTACCCAGTGAAAAACTTGTTTCACTACCCAGTGAAAAACTTGTTTCACTACCCAGTGAAAAACTTGTTCCACTACCCAGTGAAAAACTTGTTTCACTACCCAGTGAAAAACTTGTTTCACTACCCAGTGAAAAACTTGTTTCACTACCCAGTGAAAAACTTGTTCCACTACCCAGTGAAAAACTTGTTTCACTACCCAGTGAAAAACTTGTTCCACTACCCAGTGAAAAACTTGTTCCACTACCCAGTGAAAAACTTGTTTCCACAGTGAAAAACTTGTTTCACCAGTGAAAAACTTGTTTCACTACCCAGTGAAAAACTTGTTTCACTACCCAGTGAAAAACTTGTTCCACTACTCAGTGAAAAAATTGTTTCACTACCCAGTGAAAAACTTGTTTCACTACCCAGTGAAAAACTTGTTTCACTACCCAGTGAAAAACTTGTTTCACTACCCAGTGAAAAACTTGTTTCACTACCCAGTGAAAAATTTGTTTCACTACCCAGTGAAAAACTTGTTTCACTACCCAGTGAAAACTTGTTTCACTACCCAGTGAAAAACTTGTTTCACTACCCAGTGAAAAACTTGTTTCACTACCCAGTGAAAAACTTGTTTCACTACCCAGTGAAAAACTTGTTTCACTACCCAGTGAAAAACTTGTTTCACTACCCAGTGAAAAACTTGTTTCACTACCCCGTGAAAAACTTGTTTCACTACCCAGTGTTTCACTACCCAAAAACTTGTTTCACTACCCAGTGAAAAACTTGTTTCACTACCCAGTGAAAAACTTGTTTCACTACCCAGTGAAAAACTTGTTCCACTACCCAGTGAAAAACTTGTTTCACTACCCAGTGAAAAACTTGTTTCACTACCCAGTGAAAAACTTGTTTCACTACCCAGTGAAAAACTTGTTTCACTACCCAGTGAAAAACTTGTTTCACTACCCAGTGAAAAACTTGTTTCACTACCCAGTGAAAAACTTGTTTCACTACCCAGTGAAAAACTTGTTGAAAAACTTGTTTCACTACCCAGTGAAAAACTTGTTTCACTACCCAGTGAAAAACTTGTTTCACTACCCAGTGAAAAACTTGCTTCACTACCCAGTGAAAAACTTGTTTCACTACCCAGTGAAAAACTTGTTTCACTACCCAGTGAAAAACTTGTTTCATTACCCAGTGAAAAACTTCTTTCACTACCCAGTGAAAAACTTGTTTCACTACCCAGTGAAAAACTTGCTTCACTACCCAGTGAAAAACTTGTTTCACTACCCAGTGAAAAACTTGTTTTACCCACTACCCAGTGAAAAACTTGTTTCACTACCCAGTGAAAAACTTGTTTCACTACCCAGTGAAAAACTTGTTTCACTACCCAGTGAAAAACCACTACCCAGTGAAAAACTTGTTTCACTACCCAGTGAAAAACTTGTTTCACTACCCAGTGAAAAACTTGTTTCACTACCCAGTGAAAAACTTGTTTCACTACCCAGTGAAAAACTTGTTTCACTACCCAGTGAAAAACTTGTTTCACTACCCAGTGAAAAACTTGTTTCACTACCCAGTGAAAAACTTGTTCCACTACCCAGTGAAAAACTTGTTCCACTACCCAGTGAAAAACTTGTTTCACTACCCAGTGAAAAACTTGTTTCACTACCCAGTGAAAAACTTGTTTCACTACCCAGTGAAAAACTTGTTTCACTACCCAGTGAAAAACTTGTTTCACTACCCAGTGAAAAACTTGTTTCACTACCCAGTGAAAAACTTGTTTCACTACCCAGTGAAAAACTTGTTTCACTACCCAGTGAAAAACTTGTTCCACTACCCAGTGAAAAACTTGTTCCACTACCCAGTGAAAAACTTGTTCCACTACCCAGTGAAAAACTTGTTTCACTACCCAGTGAAAAACTTGTTCCACTACCCAGTTAAAAACTTGTTCCACTACCCAGTGAAAAACTTGTTTCACTACCCAGTGAAAAACTTGTTCCACTACCCAGTGAAAAACTTGTTTCACTACCCAGTGAAAAACTTGTTTCACTACCCAGTGAAAAACTTGTTCCACTACTCAGTGAAAAAATTGTTTCACTACCCAGTGAAAAAAACTTGTTGCACTACCCAGTGAAAAACTTGTTTCACTACCCAGTGAAAAACTTGTTTCACTACCCAGTGAAAAACTTGTTCCACTACCCAGTGAAAAACTTGTTTCACTACCCAGTGAAAAACTTGTTTCACTACCCAGTGAAAAACTTGTTTCACTACCCAGTGAAAAACTTGTTTCACTACCCAGTGAAAAACTTGTTTCACTACCCAGTGAAAAACTTGTTCCACTACCCAGTGAAAAACTTGAAAAACTTTTCACTACCCAGTGAAAAACTTGTTTCACTACCCAGTGAAAAACTTGTTTACCCAGTGAAAAACACTACCCAGTGAAAAACTTGTTTCACTACAGTGAAAAACCAGTGAAAAACTTGTTTCACTACCCAGTGAAAAACTTGTTTCACTACCCAGTGAAAAACTTGTTTCACTACCCAGTGAAAAACTTGTTTCACTACCCAGTGAAAAACATGTTTCACTACCCAGTGAAAAACTTGTTTCACTACCCAGTGAAAAACTTGTTTCACTACCCAGTGAAAAACTTGTTTCACTACCCAGTGAAAAACTTGTTTCACTACCCAGTGAAAAACTTGTTTCACTACCCAGTGAAAAACTTGTTTCACTACCCAGTGAAAAACTTGTTTCACTACCCAGTGAAAAACTTGTTTCACTACCCAGTGAAAAACTTGTTTCACTACCCAGTGAAAAACTTGTTTCACTACCCAGTGAAAAACTTGTTTCACTACCCAGTGAAAAACTTGTGAAAAACTTGTTTCACTACCCAGTGAAAAACTTGTTTCACTACCCAGTGAAAAACTTGTTTCACTACCCAGTGAAAAACTTGTTTCACTACCCAGTGAAAAACTTGTTTCACTACCCAGTGAAAAACTTGTTTTCCACTACCCAGTGAAAAACTTGTTTCACTACCCAGTGAAAAACTTGTTTCACTACCCAGTGAAAAACTTGTTCCACTACCCAGTGAAAAACTTGTTTCACTACCCAGTTAAAAACTTTTTCACTACCCAGTGAAAAACTTGTTTCACTACCCAGTGAAAAACTTGTTTCACTACCCAGTGAAAAACTTGTTTCACTACCCAGTGAAAAACTTGTTTCACTACCCAGTGAAAAACTTGTTTCACTACCCAGTGAAAAACTTGTTTCACTACCCAGTGAAAAACTTGTTTCACTACCCAGTGAAAAACTTGCTTCACTACCCAGTGAAAAACTTGTTTCACTACCCAGTGAAAAACTTGTTTCACTACCCAGTGAAAAACTTGTTTCACTACCCAGTGAAAAACTTGTTTCACTACCCAGTGAAAAACTTGTTTCACTACCCAGTGAAAAACTTGTTTCACTACCCAGTGAAAAACTTGTTTCACTACCCAGTGAAAAACTTGTTTCACTACCCAGTGAAAAACTTGTTTCACTACCCAGTGAAAAACTTGTTTCACTACCCAGTGAAAAACTTGTTTCACTACCCAGTGAAAAACTTGTTTCACTACCCAGTGAAAAACTTGTTCCACTACCCAGTGAAAAACTTGTTTCACTACCCAGTGAAAAACTTGTTTCACTACCCAGTGAAAAACTTGTTCCACTACCCAGTGAAAAACTTGTTTCACTACCCAGTGAAAAACTTGTTTCACTACCCAGTGAAAAACTTGTTTCACTACCCAGTGAAAAACTTGTTTCACTACCCAGTGAAAAACTTGTTTCACTACCCAGTGAAAAACTTGTTTCACTACCCAGTGAAAAACTTGTTTCACTACCCAGTGAAAACTTGTTTCACTACCCAGTGAAAAACTTTTCACTACCCAGTGAAAAACTTGTTTCACTACCCAGTGAAAAACTTGTTTCACTACCCAGTGAAAAACTTGTTCCACTACCCAGTGAAAAACTTGTTTCACTACCCAGTGAAAAACATGTTTCACTACCCAGTGAAAAACTTGTTCCACTACCCAGTGAAAAACTTGTTTCACTACCCAGTGAAAAACTTGTTTCACTACCCAGTGAAAAACTTGTTTCACTACCCAGTGAAAAACTTGTTTCACTACCCAGTGAAAAACTTGTTTCACTACCCAGTGAAAAACTTGTTCCACTACCCAGTGAAAATCTTGTTCTTGTTCCACTACCCAGTGAAAAACTTGTTTCACTACCCAGTGAAAAACTTGTTTCACTACCCAGTGAAAAACTTGTTTCACTACCCAGTGAAAAACTTGTTTCACTACCCAGTGAAAAACTTGTTTCACTACCCAGTGAAAAACTTGTTTCACTACCCAGTGAAAAACTTGTTTCACTACCCAGTGAAAAACTTGTTCCACTACCCAGTGAAAAACTTGTTTCACTACCCAGTGAAAAACTTGTTTCACTACCCAGTGAAAAAACTTGTTTCACTACCCAGTGAAAAACTTGTTTCACTACCCAGTGAAAAACTTGTTTCACTACCCAGTGAAAAACTTGTTTCACTACCCAGTGAAAATCTGGTTTCACTACCCAGTGAAAAACTTGTTTCACTACCCAGTGAAAAACTTGTTTCACTACCCAGTGAAAAACTTGTTTCACTACCCAGTGAAAAACTTGTTTCACTACCCAGTGAAAAACTTGTTTCACTACCCAGTGAAAAACTTGTTTCACTACCCAGTGAAAAACTTGTTTCACTACCCAGTGAAAAACTTGTTTCACTACCCAGTGAAAAACTTGTTTCACTACCCAGTGAAAAACTTGTTTCACTACCGAGTGAAAAACTTGTTCCACTACCCAGTGAAAAGCTTGTTCCACTACCCAGTGAAAAACTTGTTTCACTACCCAGTGAAAAACTTGTTTCACTACCCAGTGAAAAACTTGTTTCACTACCCAGTGAAAAACTTGTTTCACTACCCAGTGAAAAACTTGTTTCACTACCCAGTGAAAAACTTGTTTCACTACCCAGTGAAAAACTTGTTTCACTACCCAGTGAAAAACTTGTTTCACTACTCAGTGAAAAACTTGTTTCACTACAGAGTGAAAAACTTGAAAAACTTTTCCACTACCCAGTGAAAAACTTGTTTCACTACCCAGTGAAAAACTTGTTTCACTACCCAGTGAAAAACTTGTTTCACTACCCAGTGAAAAACTTGTTTCACTACCCAGTGAAAAACTTGTTTCACTACCCAGTGAAAAACTTGTTTCACTACCCAGTGAAAAACTTGTTTCACTACCCAGTGAAAAACTTGTTTCACTACCCAGTGAAAAACTTGTTTCACTACCCAGTGAAAAACTTGTTTCACTACCCAGTGAAAAACTTGTTTCACTACCCAGTGAAAAACTTGTTCCACTACCCAGTGAAAAACTTGTTTCACTACCCAGTGAAAAACTTGTTTCACTACCCAGTGAAAAACTTGTTTCACTACCCAGTGAAAAACTTGTTTCACTACCCAGTGAAAAACTTGTTCCACTACCCAGTGAAAAACTTGTTTCACTACCCAGTGAAAAACTTGTTTCACTACCCAGTGAAAAACTTGTTCCACTACCCAGTGAAAAACTTGTTTCACTACCCAGTGAAAAACTTGTTTCACTACCCAGTGAAAAACTTGTTTCACTACCCAGTGAAAAACTTGTTGGACTACCCAGTGTTTCACTAAAAACTTGTTTCACTACCCAGTGAAAAACTTGTTTCACTACCCAGTGAAAAACTTGTTTCACTACCCAGTGAAAAACTTGTTTCACTACCCAGTGAAAAACTTGTTTCACTACCCAGTGAAAAACTTGTTTCACTACCCAGTGAAAAACTTGTTTCACTACCCAGTGAAAAACTTGTTTCACTACCCAGTGAAAAACTTGTTTCACTACCCAGTGAAAAACTTGTTTCACTACCCAGTGAAAAACTTGTTTCACTACCCAGTGAAAAACTTGTTTCACTACCCAGTGAAAAACTTGTTTCACTACCCAGTGAAAAACTTGTTTCACTACCCAGTGAAAAACTTGTTTCACTACCCAGTGAAAAACTTGTTTCACTACCCAGTGAAAAACTTGTTTCACTACCCAGTGAAAAACTTGTTCCACTACCCAGTGAAAAACTTGTTCCACTACCCAGTGAAAAACTTGTTTCACTACCCAGTGAAAAACTTGTTCCACTACCCAGTGAAAAACTTGTTTCACTACCCAGTGAAAAACTTGTTTCACTACCCAGTGAAAAACTTGTTCCACTACCCAGTGAAAAACTTGTTTCACTACCCAGTGAAAAACTTGTTCCACTACCCAGTGAAAAACTTGTTTCACTACCCAGTGAAAAACTTGTTTCACTACCCAGTGAAAAACTTGTTTCACTACCCAGTGAAAAACTTGTTTCACTACCCAGTGAAAAACTTGTTTCACTACCCAGTGAAAAACTTGTTTCACTACCCAGTGAAAAACTTGTTTCACTACCCAGTGAAAAACTTGTTTCACTACCCAGTGAAAAACTTGTTTCACTACCCAGTGAAAAACTTGTTCCACTACCCAGTGAAAAACTTGTTTCACTACCCAGTGAAAAACTTGTTTCACTACCCAGTGAAAAACTTGTTTCACTACCCAGTGAAAAACTTGTTTCACTACCCAGTGAAAAACTTGTTTCACTACCCAGTGAAAAACTTGTTTCACTACCCAGTGAAAAACTTGTTTCACTACCCAGTGAAAAACTTGTTTCACTACCCAGTGAAAAACTTGTTTCACTACCCAGTGAAAAACTTGTTTCACTACCCAGTGAAAAACTTGTTTCACTACCCAGTGAAAAACTTGTTTCACTACCCAGTGAAAAACTTGTTTCACTACCCAGTGAAAAACTTGTTTCACTACCCAGTGAAAAACTTGTTTCACTACCCAGTGAAAAACTTGTTTCACTACCCAGTGAAAAACTTGTTTCACTACCCAGTGAAAAACTTGTTTCACTACCCAGTGAAAAACTTGTTTCACTACCCAGTGAAAAACTTGTTTCACTACCCAGTGAAAAACTTGTTTCACTACCCAGTGAAAAACTTGTTTCACTACCCAGTGAAAAACTTGTTTCACTACCCAGTGAAAAACTTGTTCCACTACCCAGTGAAAAACTTGTTTCACTACCCAGTGAAAAACTTGTTTCACTACCCAGTGAAAAACTTGTTTCACTACCCAGTGAAAAACTTGTTTCACTACCCAGTGAAAAATTTGTTTCACTACCCAGTGAAAAACTTGTTTCACTACCCAGTGAAAAACTTGTTTCACTACCCAGTACCCAAAAACTTGTTTCACTACCCAGTGAAAAACTTGTTTCACTACCCAGTGAAAAACTTGTTTCACTACCCAGTGAAAAACTTGTTTCACTACCCAGTGAAAAACTTGTTTCACTACCCAGTGAAAAACTTGTTTCACTACCCAGTGAAAAACTTGTTTCACTACCCAGTGAAAAACTTGTTTCACTACCCAGTGAAAAACTTGTTTCACTACCCAGTGAAAAACTTGTTTCACTACCCAGTGAAAAACTTGTTTCACTACCCAGTGAAAAACTTGTTTCACTACCCAGTGAAAAACTTGTTTCACTACCCAGTGAAAAACTTGTTTCACTACCCAGTGAAAAACTTGTTTCACTACCCAGTGAAAAACTTGTTTCACTACCCAGTGAAAAACTTGTTTCACTACCCAGTGAAAAACTTGTTTCACTACCCAGTGAAAAACTTGTTTCACTACCCAGTGAAAAACTTGTTTCACTACCCAGTGAAAAACTTGTTTCACTACCCAGTGAAAAACTTGTTTCACTACCCAGTGAAAAACTTGTTTCACTACCCAGTGAAAAACTTGTTTCACTACCCAGTGAAAAACTTGTTTCACTACCCAGTGAAAAACTTGTTTCACTACCCAGTGAAAAACTTGTTTCACTACCCAGTGAAAAACTTGTTTCACTACCCAGTGAAAAACTTGTTCCACTACCCAGTGAAAAACTTGTTTCACTACCCAGTGAAAAACTTGTTTCACTACCCAGTGAAAAACTTGTTTCACTACCCAGTGAAAAACTTGTTCCACTACCCAGTGAAAAACTTGTTTCACTACCCAGTGAAAAACTTGTTCCACTACCCAGTGAAAAACTTGTTCCACTACCCAGTGAAAAACTTGTTCCACTACCCAGTGAAAAACTTGTTTCACTACCCAGTGAAAAACTTGTTCCACTACCCAGTGAAAAACTTGTTTCACTACCCAGTGAAAAACTTGTTTCACTACCCAGTGAAAAACTTGTTTCACTACCCAGTGAAAAACTTGTTTCACTACCCAGTGAAAAACTTGTTTCACTACCCAGTGAAAAACTTGTTTCACTACCCAGTGTAAAACTTGTTTCACTACCCAGTGAAAAACTTGTTCACTACCCAGTGAAAAACTTGTTCCACTACCCAGTGAAAAACTTGTTTCACTACCCAGTGAAAAACTTGTTTCACTACCCAGTGAAAAACTTGTTCCACTACCCAGTTAAAAACTTGTTTCACTACCCAGTGAAAAACTTGTTCCACTACCCAGTGAAAAACTTGTTTCACTACCCAGTGAAAAACTTGTTCCACTACCCAGTGAAAAACTTGTTCCACTACCCAGTGAAAAACTTGTTCCACTACCCAGTGAAAAACTTGTTCCACTACCCAGTGAAAAACTTGTTCCACTACCCAGTGAAAAACTTGTTTCACTACCCAGTGAAAAACTTGTTCCACTACCCAGTGAAAAACTTGTTTCACTACCCAGTGAAAAACTTGTTCCACTACAAAGTGAAAAACTTGTTCCACTACCCAGTGAAAAACTTGTTTCACTACCCAGTGAAAAACTTGTTCCACTACCCAGTGAAAAACTTGTTTCACTACCCAGTGAAAAACTTGTTTCACTACCCAGTGAAAAACTTGTTTCACTACCCAGTGAAAAACTTGTTTCACTACCCAGTGAAAAACTTGTTTCACTACCCAGTGAAAAACTTGTTTCACTACCCAGTGAAAAACTTGTTTCACTACCCAGTGAAAAACTTGTTTCACTACCCAGTGAAAAACTTGTTTCACTACCCAGTGAAAAACTTGTTTCACTACCCAGTGAAAAACTTGTTTCACTACCCAGTGAAAAACTTGTTTCACTACCCAGTGAAAAACTTGTTTCACTACCCAGTGAAAAACTTGTTGCACTACCCAGTGAAAAACTTGTTTCACTACCCAGTGAAAAACTTGTTTCACTATCCAGTGAAAAACTTGTTTCACTACCCAGTGAAAAACTTGTTCCACTACCCAGTGAAAAACTTGTTTCACTACACAGTGAAAAACTTGTTTCACTACCCAGTGAAAAACTTGTTTCACTACCCAGTGAAAAACTTGTTCCACTACCCAGTGAAAAACTTGTTCCACTACCCAGTGAAAAACTTGTTCCACTACCCTGTGAAAAACTTGTTCCACTACCCAGTGAAAAACTTGTTCCACTACCCAGTTAAAAACTTGTTTCACTACCCAGTGAAAAACTTGTTCCACTACCCAGTGAAAAACTTGTTTCACTACCCAGTGAAAAACTTGTTCCACTACCCAGTGAAAAACTAGTTTCACTACCCAGTGAAAAACTTGTTTCACTACCCAGTGAAAAACTTGTTTCACTACCCAGTTAAAAACTTGTTCCACTACCCAGTGAAAAACTTGTTTCACTACCCAGTGAAAAACTTGTTTCACTACCCAGTGAAAAACTTGTTCCACTTCCCAGTGAAAAACTTGTTCCACTACCCAGTGAATAACTTGTTTCACTACCCAGTGAAAAACTTGTTCCACTACCCACTGAAAAACTTGTTTCACTACCCAGTGAAAAACTTGTTCCACTACCCAGTGAAAAACTTGTTCCAGTACCCAGTGAAAAACTTGTTCCACTACCCAGTGAAAAACTTGTTTCACTTCCACTACCCAGTGAAAAACTTGTTTCACTACCCAGTGAAAAACTTGTTCCACTACCCAGTGAAAAACTTGTTTCACTACCCAGTGAAAAACTTGTTTCACTACCCAGTGAAAAACTTGTTCCACTACCCAGTGAAAAACTTGTTTCACTACCCAGTGAAAAACTTGTTTCACTACCCAGTGAAAAACTTGTTCCACTACCCAGTGAAAAACTTGTTTCACTACCCAGTGAAAAACTTGTTCCACTACCCAGTGAAAAACTTGTTCCACTACCCAGTGAAAAACTTGTTCCACTACCCAGTGAAAAACTTGTTTCACTACCCAGTGAAAAACTTGTTTCACTACCCAGTGAAAAACTTGTTTCACTACCCAGTGAAAAACTTGTTCCACTACCCAGTGAAAAACTTGTTTCACTACCCAGTGAAAAACTTGTTTCACTACCCAGTGAAAAACTTGTTTCACTACCCAGTGAAAAACTTGTTTCACTACCCAGTGAAAAACTTGTTCACTACCCAGTTAAAAACTTGTTTCACTACCCAGTGAAAAACTTGTTTCACTACCGAGTGAAAAACTTGTTCCACTACCCAGTGAAAAGCTTGTTCCACTACCCAGTGAAAAACTTGTTTCACTACCCAGTGAAAAACTTGTTTCACTACCCAGTGAAAAACTTGTTTCACTACCCAGTGAAAAACTTGTTTCACTACCCAGTGAAAAACTTGTTCCACTACCCAGTGAAAAACTTGTTCCACTACCCAGTGAAAAACTTGTTTCACTACCCAGTGAAAAACTTGTTCCACTACCCAGTGAAAAACTTGTTTCACTACCCAGTGAAAAACTTGTTTCACTACCCAGTGAAAAACTTGTTTCACTACCCAGTGAAAAACTTGTTCCACTACCCAGTGAAAAACTTGTTTCACTACCCAGTGAAAAACTTGTTTCACTACCCAGTGAAAAACTTGTTTCACTACCCAGTGAAAAACTTGAAAAACTTTTCACTACCCAGTGAAAAAAACTTGTTTCACTACACAGTGAAAAACTTGTTTCACTACCCAGTGAAAAACTTGTTTCACTACCCAGTGAAAAACTTGTTTCACTACCCAGTGAAAAATTTGTTTCACTACCCAGTGAAAAACTTGTTTCACTACCCAGTGAAAACTTGTTTCACTACCCAGTGAAAAACTTGTTTCACTACCCAGTGAAAAACTTGTTCCACTACCCAGTGAAAAACTTGTTTCACTACCCAGTGAAAAACTTGTTTCACTACCCAGTGAAAAACTTGTTTCACTACCCAGTGAAAAACTTGTTTCACTACCCAGTGAAAAACTTGTTTCACTACCCAGTGAAAAACTTGTTTCACTACCCAGTGAAAAACTTGTTCCACTACCCAGTGAAAAACTTGTTTCACTACCCAGTGAAAAACTTGTTTCACTACCCAGTGAAAAACTTGTTTCACTACCCAGTGAAAAACTTGTTTCACTACCCAGTGAAAAACTTGTTCCACTACCCAGTGAAAAACTTGTTTCACTACCCAGTGAAAAACTTGTTTCACTACCCAGTGAAAAACTTGTTCCACTACCCAGTGAAAAACTTGTTCCACTACCCAGTTAAAAACTTGTTTCACTACCCAGTGAAAAACTTGTTCCACTACCCAGTGAAAAGCTTGTTCCACTACCCAAAAACTTGTTCCACTACCCAGTGAAAAACTTGTTCCACTACCCAGTGAAAACTTGTTCCACTACCCAGTGAAAAACTTGTTACACTACCCAGTTAAAAACTTGTTCCACTGAAAAACTTGTTCCACTACCCAGTTAAAAACTTGTTTCACTACCCAGTTAAAAACTTGTTCCACTACCCAGTGAAAAACTTGTTTCACTACCCAGTTAAAAACTTGTTTCACTACCCAGTGAAAAACTTGTTCCACTACCCAGTGAAAAACTTGTTTCACTACCCAGTTAAAAACTTGTTTCACTACCCAGTGAAAAACTTGTTTCACTACCCAGTTAAAAACTTGTTTCACTACCCAGTGAAAAACTTGTTCCACTACCCAGTGAAAAACTTGTTCCACTACCCAGTTAAAAACTTGTTTCACTACCCAGTTAAAAACTTGTTCCACTACCCAGTGAAAAGCTTGTTCCACTACCCAGTGAAAAACTTGTTCCACTACCCAGTGAAAAACTTGTTTCACTACCCAGTTAAAAACTTGTTCCACTACCCAGTGAAAAACTTGTTCCACTACCCAGTGAAAAACTTGTTCCACTACCCAGTGAAAAACTTGTTCCACTACCCAGTGAAAAACTTGTTCCACTACCCAGTGAAAAACTTGTTTCACTACCCAGTGAAAAACTTGTTCCACTACCCAGTGAAAAACTTGTTTCACTACCCAGTGAAAAACTTGTTCCACTACCCAGTGAAAAACTTGTTTCACTACCCAGTTAAAAACTTGTTTCACTACCCAGTGAAAAACTTGTTCCACTACCCAGTGAAAAACTTGTTTCACTACCCAGTGAAAAACTTGTTCCACTACCCAGTGAAAAACTAGTTTCACTACCCAGTGAAAAACTTGTTTCACTACCCAGTTAAAAACTTGTTCCACTACCCAGTGAAAAACTTGTTTCACTACCCAGTGAAAAACTTGTTTCACTACCCAGTGAAAAACTTGTTTCACTACCCAGTGAAAAACTTTTTTCACTACCCAGTTAAAAACTTGTTCCACTACCCAGTGAAAAACTTGTTTCACTACCCAGTGAAAAACTTGTTTCACTACCCAGTGAAAAACTTGTTTCACTACCCAGTGAAAAACTTGTTTCACTACCCAGTGAAAAACTTGTTCCACTACCCAGTGAAAAACTTGTTTCAATACCCAATGAAAAACTTGTTCCACTACCCAGTGAAAAACTTGTTCCACTACCCAGTGAAAAACTTGTTTCACTACCCAGTGAAAAACTTGTTTCACTACCCAGTGAAAAACTTGTTCCACTACCCAGTGAAAAACTTGTTCCACTACCCAGTGAAAAACTTGTTCCACTACCCAGTGAAAAACTTGTTCCACTACCCAGTGAAAAACTTGTTCCACTACCCAGTGAAAAACTTGTTCCACTACCCAGTGAAAAACTTGTTCCACTACCCAGTGAAAAACTTGTTCCACTACCCAGTGAAAAACTTGTTCCACTACCCAGTGAAAAACTTGTTCCACTACCCAGTGAAAAACTTGTTCCACTACCCAGTGAAAAACTTGTTTCACTACCCAGTGAAAAACTTGTTTCACTACCCAGTGAAAAACTTGTTTCACTACCCAGTGAAAAACTTGTTTCACTACCCAGTGAAAAACTTGTTTCACTACCCAGTGAAAAACTTGTTTCACTACCCAGTGAAAAACTTGTTCCACTACCCAGTGAAAAACTTGTTCCACTACCCAGTGAAAAACTTGTTTCACTACCCAGTGAAAAACTTGTTCCACTACCCACTGAAAAACTTGTTTCACTACCCAGTGAAAAACTTGTTCCACTACCCAGTGAAAAACTTGTTCCAGTACCCAGTGAAAAACTTGTTCCACTACCCAGTTAAAAACTTGTTTCACTACCCAGTGAAAAACTTGTTCCACTACCCAGTGAAAAACTTGATCCACTACCCAGTGAAAAACTTGTTCCACTACCCAGTGAAAAACTTGTTTCACTACCCAGTGAAAAACTTGTTCCACTACCCAGTTAAAAACTTGTTCCACTACCCAGTGAAAAACTTGTTCCACTACCCAGTTAAAAACTTGTTCCACTACCCAGTGAAAAACTTGTTCCACTACCCAGTTAAAAACTTGTTCCACTACCCAGTTAAAAACTTGTTCCACTACCCAGTTAAAAACTTGTTCCACTACCCAGTTAAAAACTTGTTCCACTACCCAGTGAAAAACTTGTTCCACTACCCAGTTAAAAACTTGTTCCACTACCCAGTTAAAAACTTGTTCCACTACCCAGTGAAAAACTTGTTCCACTACCCAGTTAAAAACTTGTTCCACTACCCAGTTAAAAACTTGTTCCACTACCCAGTTAAAAACTTGTTCCACTACCCAGTTAAAAACTTGTTTCACTACCCAGTTAAAAACTTGTTCCACTACCCAGTTAAAAACTTGTTCCACTACCCAGTTAAAAACTTGTTCCACTACCCAGTTAAAAACTTGTTCCACTACCCAGTTAAAAACTTGTTCCACTACCCAGTTAAAAACTTGTTCCACTACCCAGTTAAAAACTTGTTCCACTACCCAGTGAAAAACTTGTTCCACTACCCAGTTAAAAACTTGTTCCACTACCCAGTTAAAAACTTGTTCCACTACCCAGTTAAAAACTTGTTCCACTACCCAGTTAAAAACTTGTTCCACTACCCAGTTAAAAACTTGTTCCACTACCCAGTTAAAAACTTGTTCCACTACCCAGTGAAAAACTTGTTCCACTACCCAGTTAAAAACTTGTTCCACTACCCAGTTAAAAACTTGTTCCACTACCCAGTGAAAAACTTGTTCCACTACCCAGTTAAAAACTTGTTCCACTACCCAGTTAAAAACTTGTTCCACTACCCAGTGAAAAACTTGTTCCACTACCCAGTTAAAAACTTGTTCCACTACCCAGTGAAAAACTTGTTCCACTACCCAGTTAAAAACTTGTTCCACTACCCAGTGAAAAACTTGTTCCACTACCCAGTGAAAAACTTGTTCCACTACCCAGTGAAAAACTTGTTCCACTACCCAGTGAAAAACTTGTTCCACTACCCAGTGAAAAACTTGTTCCACTACCCAGTGAAAAACTTGTTCCACTACCCAGTGAAAAACTTGTTTCACTACCCAGTGAAAAACTTGTTCCACTACCCAGTGAAAAACTTGTTCCACTACCCAGTGAAAAACTTGTTTCACTACCCAGTGAAAAACTTGTTCCACTACCCAGTGAAAAACTTGTTCCACTACCCAGTGAAAAACTTGTTTCACTACCCAGTGAAAAACTTGTTTCACTACCCAGTGAAAAACTTGTTTCACTACCCAGTGAAAAACTTGTTCCACTACCCAGTGAAAAACTTGTTTCACTACCCAGTGAAAAACTTGTTTCACTACCCAGTGAAAAACTTGTTTCACTACCCAGTGAAAAACTTGTTTCACTACCCAGTGAAAAACTTGTTTCACTACCCAGTGAAAAACTTGTTCCACTACCCAGTGAAAAACTTGTTTCAATACCCAATGAAAAACTTGTTCCACTACCCAGTGAAAAACTTGTTCCACTACCCAGTGAAAAACTTGTTCCACTACCCAGTGAAAAACTTGTTTCACTACCCAGTGAAAAACTTGTTTCACTACCCAGTGAAAAACTTGTTCCACTACCCAGTGAAAAACTTGTTCCACTACCCAGTGAAAAACTTGTTTCACTACCCAGTGAAAAACTTGTTTCACTACCCAGTGAAAAACTTGTTCCACTACCCAGTGAAAAACTTGTTCCACTACCCAGTGAAAAACTTGTTTCACTACCCAGTGAAAAACTTGTTCCACTACCCAGTGAAAAACTTGTTCCAGTACCCAGTGAAAAACTTGTTCCACTACCCAGTTAAAAACTTGTTCCACTACCCAGTGAAAAACTTGTTCCACTACCCAGTGAAAAACTTGTTCCAGTACCCAGTGAAAAACTTGTTCCACTACCCAGTTAAAAACTTGTTCCACTACCCAGTGAAAAACTTGTTTCACTACCCAGTTAAAAACTTGTTCCACTACCCAGTGAAAAACTTGTTTCACTACCCAGTGAAAAACTTGTTTCACTACCCAGTTAAAAACTTGTTCCACTACCCAGTGAAAAACTTGTTTCACTACCCAGTGAAAAACTTGTTCCACTACCCAGTGAAAAACTTGTTTCACTACCCAGTGAAAAACTTGTTTCACTACCCAGTTAAAAACTTGTTCCACTACCCAGTGAAAAACTTGTTCCACTACCCAGTGAAAAACTTGTTCCACTACCCAGTGAAAAACTTGTTCCACTACCCAGTGAAAAACCTGTTCCACTACCCAGTTAAAAACTTGTTTCACTACCCAGTGAAAAACTTGTTCCACTACCCAGTGAAAAACTTGTTCCACTACCCAGTTAAAAACTTGTTCCACTACCCAGTTAAAAACTTGTTCCACTACCCAGTGAAAAACTTGTTTCACTACCCAGTGAAAAACTTGTTTCACTACCCAGTGAAAAACTTGTTTCACTACCCAGTGAAAAACTTGTTCCAGTACCCAGTGAAAAACTTGTTCCACTACCCAGTTAAAAACTTGTTCCACTACCCAGTGAAAAACTTGTTACACTACCCAGTGAAAAACTTGTTCCACTACCCAGTGAAAAACTTGTTCCACTACCCAGTGAAAAACTTGTTCCACTACCCAGTGAAAAACTTGTTCCACTACCCAGTGAAAAACTTGTTCCACTACCCAGTTAAAAACTTGTTACACTACCCAGTGAAAAACTTGTTCCACTACCCAGTGAAAAACTTGTTTCACTACCCAGTTAAAAACTTGTTCCACTACCCAGTGAAAAACTTGTTCCACTACCCACTGAAAAACTTGTTTCACTACCCAGTGAAAAACTTGTTCCACTACCCAGTGAAAAACTTGTTCCAGTACCCAGTGAAAAACTTGTTCCACTACCCAGTTAAAAACTTGTTCCACTACCCAGTGAAAAACTTGTTCCACTACCCAGTGAAAAACTTGTTCCACTACCCAGTGAAAAACTTGTTCCACTACCCAGTGAAAAACTTGTTCCACTACCCAGTTAAAAACTTGTTCCACTACCCAGTTAAAAACTTGTTCCACTACCCAGTGAAAAACTTGTTCCACTACCCAGTGAAAAACTTGTTCCACTACCCAGTGAAAAACTTGTTCCACTACCCAGTGAAAAACTTGTTCCACTACCCAGTGAAAAACTTGTTCCACTACCCAGTGAAAAACTTGTTCCACTACCCAGTGAAAAACTTGTTCCACTACCCAGTGAAAAACTTGTTCCACTACCCAGTGAAAAACTTGTTTCACTACCCAGTGAAAAACTTGTTCCACTACCCAGTTAAAAACTTGTTCCACTACCCAGTGAAAAACTTGTTCCACTACCCAGTTAAAAACTTGTTCCACTACCCAGTGAAAAACTTGTTCCACTACCCAGTGAAAAACTTGATCCACTACCCAGTGAAAAACTTGTTCCACTACCCAGTGAAAAACTTGTTTCACTACCCAGTGAAAAACTTGTTCCACTACCCAGTTAAAAACTTGTTCCACTACCCAGTGAAAAACTTGTTCCACTACCCAGTGAAAAACTTGTTCCACTACCCAGTTAAAAACTTGTTCCACTACCCAGTTAAAAACTTGTTCCACTACCCAGTGAAAAACTTGTTCCACTACCCAGTTAAAAACTTGTTCCACTACCCAGTTAAAAACTTGTTCCACTACCCAGTTAAAAACTTGTTCCACTACCCAGTTAAAAACTTGTTCCACTACCCAGTTAAAAACTTGTTCCACTACCCAGTTAAAAACTTGTTCCACTACCCAGTTAAAAACTTGTTCCACTACCCAGTTAAAAACTTGTTCCACTACCCAGTTAAAAACTTGTTCCACTACCCAGTTAAAAACTTGTTCCACTACCCAGTTAAAAACTTGTTCCACTACCCAGTTAAAAACTTGTTCCACTACCCAGTTAAAAACTTGTTCCACTACCCAGTTAAAAACTTGTTCCACTACCCAGTTAAAAACTTGTTCCACTACCCAGTTAAAAACTTGTTCCACTACCCAGTTAAAAACTTGTTCCACTACCCAGTTAAAAACTTGTTCCACTACCCAGTTAAAAACTTGTTCCACTACCCAGTTAAAAACTTGTTCCACTACCCAGTTAAAAACTTGTTCCACTACCCAGTGAAAAACTTGTTCCACTACCCAGTTAAAAACTTGTTCCACTACCCAGTTAAAAACTTGTTCCACTACCCAGTGAAAAACTTGTTCCACTACCCAGTTAAAAACTTGTTCCACTACCCAGTTACCCAAAAACTTGTTCCACTACCCAGTTAAAAACTTGTTCCACTACCCAGTTAAAAACTTGTTCCACTACCCAGTTAAAAACTTGTTCCACTACCCAGTTAAAAACTTGTTCCACTACCCAGTGAAAAACTTGTTCCACTACCCAGTTAAAAACTTGTTCCACTACCCAGTTAAAAACTTGTTCCACTACCCAGTGAAAAACTTGTTCCACTACCCAGTTAAAAACTTGTTCCACTACCCAGTTAAAAACTTGTTCCACTACCCAGTGAAAAACTTGTTCCACTACCCAGTTGAAAAACTTGTTCCACTACCCAGTTAAAAACTTGTTCCACTACCCAGTGAAAAACTTGTTCCACTACCCAGTTAAAAACTTGTTCCACTACCCAGTTAAAAACTTGTTCCACTACCCAGTTAAAAACTTGTTCCACTACCCAGTTAAAAACTTGTTCCACTACCCAGTTAAAAACTTGTTCCACTACCCAGTTAAAAACTTGTTCCACTACCCAGTTAAAAACTTGTTCCACTACCCAGTTAAAAACTTGTTCCACTACCCAGTTAAAAACTTGTTCCACTACCCAGTTAAAAACTTGTTCCACTACCCAGTGAAAAACTTGTTCCACTACCCAGTTAAAAACTTGTTCCACTACCCAGTTAAAAACTTGTTCCACTACCCAGTGAAAAACTTGTTTCACTACCCAGTTAAAAACTTGTTCCACTACCCAGTTAAAAACTTGTTCCACTACCCAGTTAAAAACTTGTTCCACTACCCAGTTAAAAACTTGTTCCACTACCCAGTTAAAAACTTGTTCCACTACCCAGTTAAAAACTTGTTCCACTACCCAGTGAAAAACAACATTGTAGTACAGTTTTAAGAAACCATCTTCGTGTATATATTTTTTAATCTTCGCTAATGATCGTATATGTGGTAATCATATTTTTATTTTTCTCTTATCAGCCAAAAATTATATATATATATTTTTTTCGACCTGTCTTTATAATTCTTATAAGATCTCTTATTGCTTGGACGGCTCTATAACTCTTGGACGGCTCCATAACTCTTGGACGGCTCTATAACTCTTGGACGGCTCTATAACTCTTGGACGGCACTATAACTCTTGGACGGCTCTGAAACTCTTGGACGGCACTATAACTCTTGGACGGCTCTAAAACTCTTGGACGGCACTATAACTCTTGGACGGCTCTATAACTCTTGGACGGCACTATAACTCTTGGACGGCTCTAAAACTCTTGGACGGCACTATAACTTTTGGACGGCTCTATAACTCTTGGACGGCACTATAACTCTTGTACGGCTCTATAACTCTTGGACGGCTCTAAAACTCTTGGACGGCACTAATAACTCTTGGACTACTCTTTAACTCTTCAAACGACTCTGATATTAAATTCCGGTGTTTATAAGTGGGCACCAGACAGGTACTGCGCTACATGTTCCAGTCTTGTTAACTGTTTAAGCAGTGGAAAGCTGATTAAGTTAGTGTAGAGCGCGTGCATGTGCTCAGGAATATTTCTCCATGTACAAAGAGAAGTCAACAACTTGCAACATGCGTTGCAAGCAGCGTTCCGGGACCAGTTTTTTTTCCATCTATGTTTTTGAGATTTTTTTTTTTTAATTATCGGTAAATGTAGCACTTATATTTCTTAGATTTCCGTTTATGGTCTCATAGAAATTTTATGTTAATATTAACTCCGGAAACATTGTTTTCAGCTGCCACTTTTCAGCATTTTGTAATTTGCATGTTGCTTGGTTTCGCTCTGCATCATTTCCATCATCATCTTCCACTTTGTTTGGTCAGTTTAACAAAGTCATCTAATAAGAGTTTACTGTAATGTTAGTCATTATTCTGCGTGCACTTTCTTGCGTTATCTTCAAGTTTATTTATAGAGTTTTCTAAGTTTTTTTTCAGTCGGGTTATTTATAAGTAATTTACAGTTATTATAGTGGTAAGTGGCGGTACTTGTGGCACTCCGCTGCTGACACTGGTAAGTGGCGGTACTTGTGGCACTCCGCTGCTGACACTGGTAAGTGGCGGTACTTGTGGCACTCCGCTGCTGACACTGGTAAGTGGCGGTACTTGTGGCACTCCGCTGCTGACACTGGCAAGTGGCGGTACTTGTGGCACTCCGCTGCTGACACTGGCAAGTGGCGGTACTTGTGGCACTCCGCTGCTGACACTGGTAAGTGGCGGTACTTGTGGCACTCCGCTGCTGACACTGGTAAGTGGCGGTACTTGTGGCACTCCGCTGCTGACACTGGCAAGTGGCGGTACTTGTGGCACTCCGCTGCTGACACTGGTAAGTGGCGGTACTTGTGGCACTCCGCTGCTGACACTGGTAAGTGGCGGTACTTGTGGCACTCCGCTGCTGACACTGGTAAGTGGCGGTACTTGTGGCACTCCGCTGCTGACACTGGTAAGTGGCGGTACTTGTGGCACTCCGCTGCTGACACTGGCAAGTGGCGGTACTTGTGGCACTCCGCTGCTGACACTGGCAAGTGGCGGTACTTGTGGCACTCCGCTGCTGACACTGGCAAGTGGCGGTACTTGTGGCACTCCGCTGCTGACACTGGCAAGTGGCGGTACTTGTGGCACTCCGCTGCTGACACTGGTAAGTGGCGGTACTTGTGGCACTCCGCTGCTGACACTGGTAAGTGGCGGTACTTGTGGCACTCCGCTGCTGACACTGGCAAGTGGCGGTACTTGTGGCACTCCGCTGCTGACACTGGCAAGTGGCGGTACTTGTGGCACTCCGCTGCTGACACTGGCAAGTGGCGGTACTTGTGGCACTCCGCTGCTGACACTGGTAAGTGGCGGTACTTGTGGCACTCCGCTGCTGACACTGGTAAGTGGCGGTACTTGTGGCACTCCGCTGCTGACACTGGTAAGTGGCGGTACTTGTGGCACTCCGCTGCTGACACTGGCAAGTGGCGGTACTTGTGGCACTCCACTGCTGACACTGGCAAGTGGCGGTACTTGTGGCACTCCGCTGCTGACACTGGCAAGTGGCGGTACTTGTGGCACTCCGCTGCTGACACTGGTAAGTGGCGGTACTTGTGGCACTCCGCTGCTGACACTGGTAAGTGACGGTACTTGTGGCACTCCGCTGCTGACACTGGTAAGTGGCGGTACTTGTGGCACTCCGCTGCTGACACTGGTAAGTGGCGGTACTTGTGGCACTCCGCTGCAGACACTGGTAAGTGGCGGTACTTGTGGCACTCCGCTGCTGACACTGGTAAGTGGCGGTACTTGTGGCACTCCGCTGCTGACACTGGTAAGTGGCGGTACTTGTGGCACTCCGCTGCTGACACTGGCAAGTGCCGGCACTTGTGGCACTCCGCTGCTGACACTGGCAAGTGCCGGCACTTGTGGCACTCCGCTGCTGACACTGGCAAGTGCCGGCATTTGTGGCACTCCGCTGCTGACACTGGCAAGTGGCGGTACTTGTGGCACTCCGCTGCTGACACTGACAAGTGGCGGTACTTGTGGCACTCCGCTGCTGACACTGGTAAGTGGCGGTACTTGTGGCACTCCGCTGCAGACACTGGTAAGTGGCGGTACTTGTGGCACTCCGTGGCTGACACTGGTAAGTGGCGGTACTTGTGGCACTCCGCTGCTGACACTGGTAAGTGGCGGTACTTGTGGCACTCCGCTGCTGACACTGGTAAGTGGCGGTACTTGTGGCACTCCGCTGCTGACACTGGCAAGTGCCGGCACTTGTGGCACTCCGCTGCTGACACTGGCAAGTGCCGGCACTTGTGGCACTCCGCTGCTGACAATGGCAAGTGCCGGCACTTGTGGCACTCCGCTGCTGACACTGGCAAGTGCCGGTACTTGTGGCACTCCGCTGCTGACACTGGCAAGTGGCGGCACTTGTGGCACTCCGCTGCTGACAATGGCAAGTGCCGGCACTTGTGGCACTCCGCTGCTGACACTGGCAAGTGGCGGCACTCGTGGCACTCCGCTGCTGACAATGGCAAGTGCCGGCACTTGCGGCACTCCGCTGCTGACACTGGCAAGTGCCGGCACTTGTGGCACTCCGCTGCTGACACTGGCAAGTGCCGGCACTTGTGGCACTCCGCTGCTGACACTGGCAAGTGCCGGCACTTGTGGCACTCCGCTGCTGACACTGGCAAGTGCCGGCACTTGTGGCACTCCGCTGCTGACACTGGCAAGTGCCGGCACTTGTGGCACTCCGCTGCTGACACTGGCAAGTGCCGGCACTAGTGGCACTCCGCTGCTGACACTGGCAAGTGCCGGCACTTGTGGCACTCCGCTGCTGACACTGGCAAGTGCCGGCACTTGGGGCACTCCGCTGCTGACACTGGCAAGTGCCGGCACTAGTGGCACTCCGCTGCTGACACTGGCAAGTGCCGGCACTTGTGGCACTCCGCTGCTGACACTGGCAAGTGCCGGCACTTGTGGCACTCCGCTGCTGACACTGGCAAGTGCCGGCACTTGTGGCACTCCGCTGCTGACACTGGCAAGTGCCGGCACTTGTGGCACTCCGCTGCTGACACTGGCAAGTGCCGGCACTTGTGGCACTCCGCTGCTGACACTGGAAAGTGCCGGCACTTGTGGCACTCCGCTGCTGACACTGGAAAGTGCCGGCACTTGTGGCACTCCGCTGCTGACACTGGAAAGTGCCGGCACTTGTGGCACTCCGCTGCTGACACTGGAAAGTGCCGGCACTTGTGGCACTCCGCTGCTGACACTGGAAAGTGCCGGCACTTGTGGCACTCCGCTGCTGACACTGGAAAGTGCCGGCACTTGTGGCACTCCGCTGCTGACACTGGCAAGTGCCGGCACTTGTGGCACTCCGCTGCTGACACTGGCAAGTGCCGGCACTTGTGGCACTCCGCTGCTGACACTTTCCCATCAAAAGAAAAAATCTTTTTATCAGTTCATTTTCATAATTAACAACATGGATGTATCTATGACAATAATTTTTAAAGAGGGTGGACCGGTAAGCCAGCGGAAGGCCTCGGTCAGATGACCAAAAGCTCCAACTGCGAGTCATCACCTAAGACCCGCATCAGGAAACACCTGTCCTGTTTCCTAACAAACCTGACCTAACCTTGTATTTTCATCTAGAAAAAAATAAATATTGAAATAAATTTTCTCTAATTCTTCACATGTTCAGCTGTGTCCAAATAAGTCTTTTATGGGAACTCTATCAAACGTTTTGTTTTCAATTCAAGTTTTAAATACAATTGGACAATCCATAACTTTCGTGAAAAAATTCTGTGATTTTTTTTTTTATACTATTGAATTTATACGTTTTAGAGAAGTTATTCCATCTCAATTTATTCCGAGGGTCAGCCCTTTCTAAGGTGCAGTAGACCTCAAGTTACGACCCACAATAGTAGCTAACACTCAGGTACCTATTTAGTGGTAGGTGAACAGGAGCAACGGGATCTAATCTGGGTTCTTTGGTTGTTAGTTGAAGATGCTGCAGCTAAGTCATAAGTCACCTTCTCCGCTAAAATTGCTTAATAGCTCTGATATACAGGAATATGCTGAATTTAAACTTGCTTGTTTAGCAGTTAGTAGGTTCCTGCTCTGCAGTTTACCAGTAAGTAGGTTCCTGCTCTGCAGTTTACCAGTTAGTAGGTTCCTGCTCTGAAGTTTACCAGTTAGTAGGTTCCTGCTCAGCAGTTTACCAGTAAGTAGGTTCCTGCTCTGCAGTTTACCAGTTAGTAGGTTCCTGCTCTGCAGTTTACCAGTTAGTAGGTTCCTGCTCTGAAGTTTACCAGTTAGTAGGTTCCTGCTCTGCAGTTTACCAGTTAGTAGGTTCCTGCTCTGCAGTTTACCAGTTAGTAGGTTCCTGCTCTGCAGTTTACCAGTTAGTAGGTTCCTGCTCTGCAGTTTACCAGTTAGTAGGTTCCTGATCTGCAGTTTACCAGTTAGTAGGTTCCTGATCTGCAGTTTACCAGCAAGTAGGTTCCTGAGCTGCAGGTTACCAGCTAGTAGGTTCCTGATCTGCAGGTTACCAGCTAGTAGGTTCCTCATCTGCAGTTTACCAGCTAGTAGGTTCCTGAGCTGCAGGTTACCAGTTAGTAGGTTCCTGCTCTGCAGTTTACCAGTTAGTAGGTTCCTGATCTGCAGTTTAACAGTTAGTAGGTTCCTGCTCTGCAGTTTACCAGTTAGTAGGTTCCTGATCTGCATTTTACCAGTTAGTAGGTTCCTGCTCTGCAGTTTACCAGTTAGTAGGTTCCTGCTCTGCAGTTTACCAGTTAGTAGGTTCCTGCTTTGCAGTTTACCAGTTAGTAGGTTCCTGCTCTGCAGTTTACCAGTTAGTAGGTTCCTGATCTGCAGTTTACCAGTTAGTAGGTTCCTGATCTGCAGTTTACCAGCAAGTAGGTTCCTGAGCTGCAGGTTACCAGCTAGTAGGTTCCTGATCTGCAGGTTACCAGCTAGTAGGTTCCTGATCTGCAGTTTACCAGCTAGTAGGTTCCTGAGCTGCAGGTTACCAGTTAGTAGGTTCCTGCTCTGCAGTTTACCAGTTAGTAGGTTCCTGATCTGCAGTTTAACAGTTAGTAGGTTCCTGCTCTGCAGTTTACCAGTTAGTAGGTTCCTGATCTGCAGTTTACCAGTTAGTAGGTTCCTGATCTGCAGTTTACCAGTTAGTAGGTTCCTGATCTGCAGTTTACCCAGCTAGTAGGTTCCTGCTCTGCAGTTTATGAGGTAGTAGGTTCCTGATCTGCAGTTTACCAGTTAGTAGGTTCCTGCTCTGCAATTTACCAATTAGTAGGTTCCTGATCTGCAGTTTACCAGTTAGTAGGATCCTGCTCTTCAGTTTACGAGGTAGTAGGTTCCTGATCTGCAGTTTACCAGTTAGTAGGTTCCTGCTCTGCAATTTACCAATTAGTAGGTTCCTGATCTGCAGTTTACCAGTTAGTAGGATCCTGCTCTTCAGTTTACGAGGTAGTAGGTTCCTGATCTGCAGTTTACCAGTTAGTAGGTTCCTGCTCTGCAATTTACCAGTTAGTAGGTTCCTGATCTGCAGTTTACCAGCTAGTAGGTTCCTGAGCTGCAGGTTACCACCTAGTAGGTTCCTGAGCTGCAGGTTACCAGCTAGTAGGTTCCTGATCTGCAGGTTACCAGCTAGTAGGTTCCTGATCTGCAGTTTACCAGCTAGTAGGTTCCTGATCTGCAGGTTACCAGCTAGTAGGTTCCTGATCTGCAGTTTACGAGCTAGTAGGTTCCTGATCTGCAGTTTAACAGTTAGTAGGTTCCTGATCTTAAGGTTACCAGCTAGTAGGTTCCTGATCTGCAGGTTACCAGCTAGTAGGTTCCTGATCTGCAGTTTACCAGCTAGTAGGTTCCTGAGCTGCAGGTTACCAGTTAGTAGGTTCCTGATCTGCAGTTTAACAGTTAGTAGGTTCCTGATCTGCAGTTTACCAGTTAGTAGGTTCCTGATCTGCAGTTTACCAGTTAGTAGGTTCCTGATCTGTAGTTTACCAGCTAGTAGGTTCCTGCTCTGCAGTTTACCAGTTAGTAGGTTCCTGCTCTGCAGTTTACCAGTTAGTAGGTTCCTGATCTGCAGTTTACCAGTTAGTAGGTTCCTGCTCTGCAGTTTACCAGTTAGTAGGTTCCTGATCTGCAGTTTACCAGTTAGTAGGTTCCTGCTCTGCAATTTACCAGTTAGTAGGTTCCTGATCTGCAGTTTACCAGCTAGTAGGTTCCTGAGCTGCAGGTTACCAGCTAGTAGGTTCCTGATCTGCAGTTTACCAGCTAGTAGGTTCCTGAGCTGCAGGTTACCAGTTAGTAGGTTCCTTCTCTGCAGTTTACCAGTTAGTAGGTTCCTGATCTGCAGTTTACCAGTTAGTAGGTTCCTGATCTGCAGTTTACCAGCTAGTAGGCTCCTGATCTGCAGTTTACCAGTTAGTAGGTTCCTGATCTGCAGTTTAACAGTTAGTAGGTTCCTGATCTGCAGTTTAACAGCTAGTAGGTTCCTGATCTGCAGTTTAACAGTTAGTAGGTTCCTGATCTGCAGTTTAACAGCTAGTATGTTCCTGATCTGCAATTTACCAGTTAGTAGGTTCCTGATCTGCGGTTTAACAGTAGGTTCCTGATCTGCAGTTTACCAGTTAGTAGGTTCCTGATCTGCAGTTTACCAGCTAGTAGGTTCCTGAGCTGCAGGTTACCAGTTAGTAGGTTCGTGATCTGCAGGTTACCAGCTAGAAGGTTCCTGATCTGCAGTTTACCAGCTAGTAGGCTCCTGATCTGCAGTTTACCAGTTATTAGCTTCCTGATCTGCAGTTTACCAGCTAGTAGGTTCCTGATCAGCAGTTTACCAGCTAGTAGGTTCCTGATCTGCAGTTTAACAGTTAGTAGTTTCCTGATCTGCAGGTTACCAGCTAGTAGGTTCCTGATCTGCAGTTTAACAGTTAGTAGGTTTCTGATCTGCAGTTTAACAGCTAGTAGGTTCCTGATCTGCAGTTTAACAGTTAGTAGGTTTCTGATCTGCAGTTTAACAGTTAGTAGGTTCCTGATCTGCAGTTTAACAGTTAGTAGGTTTCTGATCTGCAGTTTAATAGTTAGTAGGTTCCTGATCTGCAGTTTAACAGTTAGAAGGTTCCTGATCTGCAGTTTAACAGTTAGTAGGTTCCTGATCTGCAGTTTAACTGTTAGTAGGTTTCTGATCTCCAGTTTAACAGTTAGTAGGTTCCTGCTCTGCAATTTATCAGTTAGTAGGTTCCTGATCTGCAGTTTAGCAGTTAGTAGGTTCCTGACCTGCAGTTTAACAGTTAGTAGGTTCCTGATCTGCAGTTTAACACTTAGTAGATTTCTTCTCTGTAATTTAACAGTTAGTAGGTTCCTGCTCTACAGTTTAACAGTTAGTAGGTTCCTGCTCTGCAGGTTAACAGTTAGTAGGTTCCTGATCTGCAGTTTAACAGTTAATAGGTTCCTTATCTGCAGTTTAACAGTTTGTAGGTTCCTGATCTGCAGTTTAACAGTAAGTTCCTGATCTGAAGTTTAACAGTTAGTAGGTTCCTGCTCTCCAAGTGTGTTATCAACGTTTGTGAAATGGCTTTCTCTGGTGTTTTTGCAACACCACTTGTCAGTGAAAGAGATAATAGGTTAAAGGTCTTTCCTGTCGCCTTTTTAAAATATTAGCGTAGCCAGCTGGCCGAGTGGTTCACGCACTGACCTAGAGTTTTACGACTCGCCATGGGTTCAACCCCCACCCGTTCTGTGATTTGTTAGCATATTATGCTCCATCTTCTGGATGTGTATCAATCTACCTTCTTGTATTGGAATTCCAAAGTATTCCGAGCTGTGTGTGTACTCATGTGTATACATTAATCTATTTGTGGCTAGAGGAATCGAGCCTTAGCTCCTGGGCCCCGCCTCTCATCTTGCCGCTTGTCAGATTCAGTTCCTTCTAGCATCGTAGGCATTATCGTACCTGCCTGCTCGTAAAGCTATGTATGGAGCCTTCTTGATTGAGATGATCGTTTTAGTTTTCGACCACCCTTTGTGTGTGTGTGTGTTTGTGTGTGTGTGTGTGTGTGTGTGTGTGTGTGTGTGCGTGTGTGTGTGTGTGTGTACTCACCTAGTACTCACCTAGTTGAGGTTGCGGGGGTCGAGTCCGAGCTCCTGGCCCCGCCTCTTCACTGATCGCTACAGGTCACTCTCCCTGAGCCGTGAGCTTTATCATACCTCTGCTTAAAGCTATGTATGGATCCTGCCTCCACTACATCGCTTCCCAAACTATTCCACTTACTGACTACTCTGTGGCTGAAGAAATACTTCCTAACATCCCTGTGATTCATCTGTGTCTTCAGCTTCCAACTGTGTCCCCTTGTTACTGTGTCCAATCTCTGGAACATCCTGTCTTTGTCCACCTTGTCAATTCCTCTCAGTATTTTGTATGTCGTTATCATGTTCCCCCTATCTCTCCTGTCCTCCAGTGTCGTCAGGTTGATTTCCCTTAACCTCTCCTCGTAGGACATACCTCTTAGCTCTGGGACTAGTCTTGTTGCAAACCTTTGCACTTTCTCTAGTTTCTTCACGTGCTTGGCTAGGTGTGGGTTCCAAACTGGTGCCGCATACTCCAATATGGGCCTAACATACACGGTGTAGAGGGTCCTGAATGATTCCTTATTAAGATGTCGGAATGCTGTTCTGAGGTTTGCTAGGCGCCCATATGCTGCAGCAGTTATTTGGTTGATGTGCGCTTCATGAGATGTGCCTGGTGTTATACTCACCCCAAGATCTTTTTCCTTGAGTGAGGTTTGTAGTATCTGACCCCCTAGACTGTACTCCGTCTGCGGCCTTCTTTGCCCTTCCCCAATCTTCATGACTTTGCACTTGGTGGGATTGAACTCCAGGAGCCAATTGCTGGACCAGGTCTGCAGCCTGTCCAGATCCCTTTGTAGTTCTGCCTGGTCTTCGATCGAGTGTATTCTTCTCATCAACTTCACGTCATCTGCAAACAGGGACACCTCAGAGTCTATTCCTTCCGTCATGTCGTTCACAAATACCAGAAACAGCACTGGTCCTAGGACTGACCCCTGCGGGACCCCGCTGGTCACAGGTGCCCACTCTGACACCTCGCCACGTACCATGTGTGTGTGTGTGTGTGTGTGTGTGTGTGTGTGTGTGTGTGTGTGTACTCACCTATATGTACTTGCAATATTTACAAAAGTTCCTTCTCAGCTCCTGGCTTCGCCTCTTGATGTGCAGATGTGGACATTATTAATAGGCTACTGGCTCTTTAAGCCCTGTCGTACGTACTCTTGAAATTGTGTACGTTATTTGCCTCACTAAACAAGTGGAATGAGCACATTCCATTTGTTTATCACCCTAAAACTGAAGAAATATTTTCCAACTCCTGTGGCTCGTTGTATTTTCAGTTTCCATCTGTGTTCTCACTCCTGTGCCTCTCGCCCCTATTCAATATCTCTTTCCGTTATGGCAAGTGTCTTGAGTATCATGTACGCCGTAACTATGTCTCCTATAATCCTATTTCTGTGCTGCTGTGTTGCTGTGTTGAAGACTGAGACACTTGTGCAACATATGGGAATGAAAATTAAGGCACATGTGCAACATCTGGTTATCTTTATTGAAGACGTTTCGCCATCCAGTGGCTTTATCAGTACAGATTCTAGGACATAATTCGAGGGACTGATTACCTCATCTTTTGTATATAGTTCTACTGTCTTCTAATTATGTCCAAGAATTTGTATTGATAAAGCCACTGGATGGCGAAACGTCTACAATAAAGATACCCAGATGTTGCACATGTGTCTTAACTTTCATCTTGTCGGTATTGTTTACCTTTCTTGCACAACATACGGGAATCTTTATTAGGGAAACGTTTCGCCACACAGTGGCTTCATCAGTCCAATATAAAGCAGAGAGAGGTAAGGTGAGGAGGAGTTGAAGTAATCAACCCCATTTATCACAACTGTCAGACACTGCAACATCATGGGATCTTGATACAAGGAATTCTTCAACACTTGTCCAATCTTTTGACTTAGACCTACTTACACTAGTGGCAGGTCCCACTGTGATCCCGCCTCCTCCTGCTGCCGCTCACCTAACTACAGTATATAAGCCACTTTTCAGGCCATATGCTGTACTTTTTACAAGAGTGATGGAATGAGCACAGCGATTCTAGGCTGAGGGACTGATTATCTCAAACTACTCTTCTCCTTAACCTCCCTCTCCTTTATGCTTTGTATTAGACTGGTGAAACCGCTGTGTGTCGAAACGTTTCCTTAATAAAGATTCTAATGCGTTGCATAAGTGAAAAAATATATTTCATTGCCTTTGTTTATTAAATTATTGTAAACTTATCTAGGCTAAATTAAATTGCACTTTTTATATTGAGGTTAGGTAAATTTTCTAAGGTTCTTTTGGTACAAAATTATTAGTTTTTACATTACATAAATGAAAAAATATATCTTTAAACGTATAAGAAAAAATTTAAGAAAGGATTCACCAGTTTTACCTATTCGGCACGACACACACACACACACACACGCACACACACACACACACACACACACACACACACACACACACACACACACACACGCAAATCTGCAGTTTAACAGTTAGTAGGTTTCTGATCTGCAGTTTAACAGCTAGTAGGTTCCTGATTTGCAGTTTAACAGTTAGTAGGTTTCTGATCTGCAGTTTAACAGTTAGTAGGTTCCTGATCTGCAGTTTAACAGTTAGTAGGTTTCTGATCTGCAGTTTAATAGTTAGTAGGTTCCTGATCTGCAGTTTAACAGTTAGTAGGTTCCTGATCTGCAGTTTAACAGTTAGTAGGTTCCTGATCTGCAGTTTAGCAGTTAGTAGATTCCTGATCTGCAGTTTAGCAGTTAGTAGGTTCCTGATCTGCAGTTTAATAGTTAGTAGGTTCCTGATCTGCAGTTTATCAGTTAGTAGGTTGCTGATCTGCAGTTTAGCAGTTAGTAGGTTCCTGACCTGCAGTTTAACAGTTAGTAGGTTCCTGATCTGCAGTTTAACAGTTAGTAGATTTCTTCTCTGTAATTTAACAGTTAGTAGGTTCCTGCTCTGCAGTTTAACAGTTAGTAGGTTCCTGCTCTGCAGTTTAACAGTTAGTAGGTTCCTGATCTGCAGTTTAACAGTTAGTAGGTTCCTGATCTGCAGTTTAACAGTTAGTAGGTTCCTGATCTGCAGTTTAACCGTTAGTAGGTTCCTGATCTGCAGTTTAGCAGTAGGTTCCTGATCTGAAGTTTAACAGTTAGTAGGTTCCTGCTCTCCAAGTGTGTTATCAACGTTATTGAAATGGCTTTCTCTGGTGTTTTTGCAACACCACTTGTCAGTGAAAGAGATAATAGGTTAAAGGTCTTTCCTGTCGCCTTTTTAAAATATTAGCGTAGCCAGCTGGCCGAGTGGTTCACGCACTGACCTAGAGTTTTACGACTCGCCATGGGTTCAACCCCCACCCGTTCTGTGATTTGTTAGCATATTATGCTCCATCTTCTGGATGTGTATCAATCTACCTTCTTGTATTGGAATTCCAAAGCATTCCGAGCTTTGTGTGTACTCATGTGTATGCATTAATCTATTTGTGGCTAGAGGAATGGAGCCCTAGCTCCTGGGCCCCGCCTCTCATCTTGCCGCTTGTCAGATTCAGTTCCTTCTAGCATCGTAGGCATTATCGTACCTGCCTGCTCGTAAAGCTATGTATGGAGGCTTCTTGATTGAGATGATCGTTTTAGTTTTCGACCACCCTTTGTGTGTGTGTGTGTGTTTGTGTGTGTGTGTGTGTGTGTGTGTGTGTGTGTGTGTTTGTGTGTGTGTGTGTGTGTGTGTGTGTGTGTGTGTGTGTGTGTATGTGTGTGTGTGTGTGTGTGTGTGTGTGTGTGTGTGTGTGTGTGTGTGTTGTGTGAGTGTGTGTACTCACCTATATGTACTTGCAATATTTACAAAAGTTCCTTCTCGGCTCCTGGCTTCGCCTCTTGATTTGCAGATGTGGACATTATTAATAGGCTACTGGCTCTTTAAGCCCTGTCGTACCTACTCTTGAAATTGTGTACGTTATTTGCCTCACTAAACAAGTGGAATGAGCACATTCCATTTGTTTATCACCCTAAAACTGAAGAAATATTTTCCAACTCCTGTGGCTCGTTGTATTTTCAGTTTCCATCTGTGTTCTCACTCCAGTGCCTCTCGCCCCTATTCAATAATATCTCTTTACGTTATGGCAAGTGTCTTGAGTATCATGTACGCCGTAACTATGTCTCCTATAATCCTAATTCTGTGCTGCTGTGTTGCTGTGTTGAAGACTGAGACACATGTGCAACATCTGGTTATCTTTATTGTAGACGTTTCGCCATCCATTGCTTTATCAGTACAGATTCTAGGACATAATTCGAGGGACTGATTACCTCATCTTTTGTATATAGTTCTACTGTCTTCTAATTATGTCCAAGAATTTGTATTGATAAAGCCACTGGAGGGCGAAACGTCTACAATAAAGATAACCAGATGTTGCACATGTGTCTCAACTTTCATCTTGTCGGTATTATATACCTTTCTTGCACAACATACGGGAATGTTTATTAGGGAAACGTTTCGCCACACAGTGGCTTCATCAGTCCAATATAAAGCAGAGAGGGGTAAGGTGAGGAGTTGAAGTAATCAACCCCATTTATCACATCTGTCAGACACTGCAACATCATGGGATCTTGATACAAGGAATTCTTCAATACTTGTCCAATCTTTGGACTTAGACCTACTTACACTAGTTTACCTGGAGTTTACCTGGAGAGAGTTCCGGGGGTCAACGCCCCCGCGGCCCGGTCTGTGACCAGGCCTCCTTAGGTCAGTGTCCCAGGATGCGACCCACACCAGTCGACTAACACCCAGGTACCCATTTTACTGATGGGGAACATAGACAACAGGTGGAAAGAAACACGTCCAATGTTTCTACTCTGGCTGGGAATCGAACCCAGGCCCTCACCGTGTGAAGCGAGAGCGTTAACCACCAGGCCACTAGTGGCAGGTCCCACTGTGATCCCGCCTCCTCCTGCTGCCGCTCACCTAACTACAGTATATAAGCCACTTTTCAGGCCATATGCTGTACTTTTTACAAGACTGATGGACTGAGCACATCGATTCCAGGCTGAGGGACTGATTACCTCAAACTCCTCCTCTTCATACCCCTCTCTGCTTTGTATTGGACTGATGAAGCCACTGTGTGGCGAAACGTTTCCTTAATAAAGATTCTCATATGTTGCATAGGTGAAAATATATATTTCATTGCCTTTATTAAATTATTGTAAACTTATCTAGGCTAAATTAAATTGCGCTTTTTATAATGAGGTTAGGTAAATTTTCTAAGGTTCTTTTGGTACAAAATTATTAGTTTTTACATTAACATAAATGAAAAAATATGTCTTTAGACGTATAAGAGAAAATTTAAGAAAGGATTCACCAGTTTTACCTATTCGGCACGACACACACACACACACACACACACACACACACACACACACACACACACACACACGCAAATCTGAGAATAGCATGCCGATACCTCAGTAAGGAATCGTTCAAGATTCTGTATACCGTGTACGTCAGGCCCATACTGGAGTATGCACCAGTTTGGAACCCACATCTGGTTAAGCTCGTCAAAAAATTAGAGAACGTGCAAAGGTTTGCAACAATGCAAGTTCCAGAGATCAGGGGAATGTCCTACGAAGAAAGGTTAAGGGAAATAGGCCTGACGACACTGGAGGACAAGATGGTTATGGGAGACATGATAACGACATACAAAATACTGCGAGGAATAGATAAGGTGGACGGAGACAGGATGTTCCAAGGAGGAGACACAGAAACAAAGGGTCACAATTTCAATCTGAAGACTCAGATGAGTAGCAGAAATGTTAGGAGGTATTTCTTCAGTCATAGAGTTGTCAGGAAGTGGAATAGTCTGGTAAGTGATGTAGTGGAGGCTGGAACCATACATAGTTTTAAGACGAGGTATGATAAAGCTCATGGAGCAGGGAGAGAGAGGACCTAGTAGCGGTCAGTGAAGAGGCGGGGCATGGAGCTGAGTCTCGACCCCTGCAACCACAGTTAGGTGAATGCACACACACACACACACACACACACACACACACACACACACACACACACACACACACACACACACACACACACACATATATATATATATATATATATATATATATATATATATATATATATATATATATATATATATATATATATATATATATATCTATATATATATATATATATATATATATATATATATATATTTATTATCACACCGGCCGATTCCCACCAAGGCAGGGTGGCCCGAAAAAGAAAAACTTTCACCATCATTCACTCCATCACTGTCTTGCCAGAAGGGTGCTTTACACTACAGTTTTTAAACTGCAACATTAACACCCCTCCTTCAGAGTGCAGGCACTGTACTTCCCATCTCCAGGACTCAAGTCCGGCCTGCCGGTTTCCCTGAATCCCTTCATAAATGTTACTTTGCTCACACTCCAACAGCACGTCAAGTATTAAAAACCATTTGTCTCCATTCACTCCTATGAAACACGCTCACGCATGCCTGCTGGAAGTCCAAGCCCCTCGCACACAAAACCTCCTTTACCCCCTCCCTCCAACCCTTCCTAGGCCGACCCCTACCCCGCCTTCCTTCCACTACAGACTGATACACTCTTGAAGTCATTCTGTTTCGCTCCATTCTCTCTACATGTCCGAACCACCTCAACAACCCTTCCTCAGCCCTCTGGACAACAGTTTTGGTAATCCCGCACCTCCTCCTAACTTCCAAACTACGAATTCTCTGCATTATATTCACACCACACATTGCCCTCAGACATGACATCTCCACTGCCTCCAGCCTTCTCCTCGCTGCAACATTCATCACCCACGCTTCACACCCATATAAGAGCGTTGGTAAAACTATACTCTCATACATTCCCCTCTTTGCCTCCAAGGACAAAGTTCTTTGTCTCCACAGACTCCTAAGTGCACCACTCACTCTTTTTCCCTCATCAATTCTATGATTCACCTCATCTTTCATAGACCCATCCGCTGACACGTCCACTCCCAAATATCTGAATACGTTCACCTCCTCCATACTCTCTCCCTCCAATCTGATATTCAATCTTTCATCACCTAATCTTTTTGTTATCCTCATAACCTTACTCTTTCCTGTGTTCACCTTTAATTTTCTTCTTTTGCACACCCTACCAAATTCATCCACCAATCTCTGCAACTTCTCTTCAGAATCTCCCAAGAGCACAGTGTCATCAGCAAAGAGCAGCTGTGACAACTCCCACTTTGTGTGTGATTCTTTATCTTTTAACTCCACGCCTCTTGCCAAGACCCTCGCATTTACTTCTCTTACAACCCCATCTATAAATATATTAAACAACCACGGTGACATCACACATCCTTGTCTAAGGCCTACTTATATTATATATTATATATATATTATATATATATATATATATATATATATATATATATATAACCAATTTGTTATTACCTATTAAGGTTTGCAAGGGGAATGTGTGAGCTCCAGCTCTTGATCCAGCCACTGAGGATCGTCATATATATTTACGTGTCAGTCCCTGTGTGGAGTTTACGTCCACTGTATCATTACTTAACTCATCCTACTTACCAGTCTTACTTTGAAGAAATTCTTTCTAATTTCCCTGTGGTTCATTTGAGTGTGCAATCTCCAGTCAGGTCTCCTTGTTCTTGTTGCATCTTTGATAAGGAGATTATCTTTGTCTACCCTGTTTATGCTCCATTGTATTTTTTTTTGTCGTGATTATATTTCCTTTTTTTCCTTGGTTCTCCAGTGAAATGAGACCTAGTTTTTGCATTCTTCATAATACATTCTCCTCCGCTCACGTACTAGTGTTAGTGCTCTCCTTGACACAGTGACGCTTCATTTTGTGTTTTACTCAGTGTGAGTCTCACACTGACATTGCATATTCAAGAATGGGTCGTACATATGAAACAGAACGTGTTTTAAACGTGTTTTTGCCTTGGTTCCTTAGAGTTACTTATTTAGACTCAGTGAGGTTGTTCTTCCATGTGTCTGGCCATGTACCTCTATGTTCTTTCAGCTTCTGTCTTCGAGGTTGTGATCTCCAATTGTCATTAGGTTAGTTCTTGTTTCGTCTGCTTCCTTTGCCATCTTATTTATTGTTTATTAATGCTGCATTATTCTTATATTGTTGTATAGGTTTTTTTTCCAATTTGGTGGCAGGTTGTATAAGACGGTCTGGAGTTTTGAGACTCTGACCGCGGGTTAAAACCCCGCCCCAGGTATTTTTTTTCCTTTTTTACTCGTAAGCATTTTTTTTTTCAAATACCAATTATTTTTGTATTTTACCAGAAGTGCTGCTTTTCTCACATGACTTTTTCTCTCCTCATAAAATATTTCGTTACGCCAGTGAAAGGCTTCTGCCTTAAGCTGTTAAGGATTTCTTCCCATTTTTCAGATGAGTATCAATACTGCTATAAATCATTTCAAATATTTTAATACTTCACATAATTTATTACAGAGTGTATTAGTAATCAGACCAACTAGCTAGGTTTCTGTGTTGGCGATGAGGTTCTTTTACTTTCATTAAATTCCTGAATTGTATATTAGTAATGGCATCTGTGTTTGTGTACATTACGTTGAAATTACTGTCTGACCACTATATGTTTAAATATTGGGAGGCTGCACATAGTCTGAATTAGAAGAAAGGAGGTGGAGCATGGGGGATGTGGCAGAGTTTCCCGGGGAGGAATGGAGGGCGAGGAAAGTGCTGAGGTAGTAACGATGGCTGTCATGTTGAGCCTCGTGAATGTATGTAGGTTTACATGGTATGGTTTATGTAGGTTTACCTTGGTGGAAAAGCTCTCGTGCAAGTCTGTATGCTGCTAGTATAATCTGAATGACCATGGGCTGAATGTCTTCTTGTCTTGCTATGGAACGGAATGTTCGTGTCAGATATCTGGCTACATTGTGGCTACATGGACTGGTGTGGGTTGGAAAGGAGGGTTATTGGTTCATTACATTTTCGATTTCGGAGTCGATGCGATTAATCTGTTTTGCACTGTATATTCACCCTGTGTATGGTAGATAAATAGTTTATGGATGCTATAAAGATCTAGAAACTAGGTCCAAAAGGGTTAACATCAATATATCTTGACATACATAAAAAAATACTTTCCAAGTAAATTTAGGTCACTTGTTTAAATTGTCTGTTATCTTATTTTCATTGACCACGTACCTTAACATATCTCAGAGGGTATTATACTATCTTTATATTTCTCAGTAACTGGAAAATCAAGCACAAAATGTCCAAAAGTGTAACTAAGGGCTGGCCAAATAGTATCATCTGCGTGTCTGCCAAACTGTCAAAAGTACTTATAACAAAGACTGAGCCTGGCTGCTACAGCATCAATCTCTTCATGTTATCATGATGAGTTGTAGATATACTCAGGCATCTAACTATATTCCTAATATTATTCCTAATGGTTGACACAGGTATTCCAGAGTTATATTCTACTCTTCCTTACTTTGACGAATTTAAAAACTTTATCATGCAGGAGTAATCCAGTGGTGAAATCCATAACAATTGCACATTAATAACTTTTTCTCGGATTCCTTAATATCTATTCGTGGCTTCTCCAATGAGCATGTCGATGTAGTTATGAGAGTCAAGTGCCTTTAATGATGGCAGAGAATTAGCAATGATCAGTGTGCCAAGCTCAGTGCCATAAATTAACTTTAGTGCCATTAGAATAACAAACAATTAAGTGTGTAGTGTAAAAGCTAATTTGGAAATTCTTGTGCCTAGCTAAACATGTGCACTATTGTTCTTAACTAGGGAGGAGGAAACAAGAGCAGCTGCAGCCCTGCCAGTAGACTCCTGGTTATACCCATCATTGCATATATATAACTTG
>NC_091301.1:39625042-39682542 GCF_038502225.1 Cherax quadricarinatus | reverse complement strand
GTGTGTGTGTGTGTGTGTGTGTGTGTGTGTGTGTGTGTATGTACTCACCTGGTTGTGGTTCTAGGGGTTAAGTCATAGCTCCTGGCCCGGCCTCTTCACTGATCGCTACAAGGTCCTCTCTATCCTTGCTCCATGAGCTTTATCATACTTAGTCTTCGTTGCTTGCCAGACTATTCCATTTCCTGACAACTCTATGACTAAATAAATACTTAATAGCATCCCTTTGACTCATCTGAGTCTTCAATTTCCAATTGTGACCCCTTGTTTCTATGTCCCATCTCTGGAACATCCTGTCTCTGTCCACCCTGTCAATTCCTCGCAGTATTTTGTATGTTGTTATCATGCCTCCCCTAACCCTCCTATCCTCCAGTGTCGTCAGGCCGATTTCCTTTACCCTTTCTTCGTAGAACATTCCCCTAAGCTCTGAAGCTAGCGTTGTTGCAAGCCTCTGCACTTTCTCTAATTTCTTGACGTGCTTGACCAGGTGTGGGTTCCAAACTGGTGCTGAATACTCTAGTGTGGGCCTGACGTACACGGTGTACAGTCTTGAAAGATTCCTTACTGAGGTATCGGAACGCTATTCTCAGGTTTGCCAGGCGCCCATATGCTGCAGCAGTTATCTGGTTGATGTGCGCCTCAGGAGATGTGCTCGGAATTATACTCACCCCAGGATCCTTTTCCTTGAGTGAAGTTAGCAGTCTTTGGCTACCTACTACCTACCTGGAGGGCATTTCGGGGATCAACGCCCCCACATCCCGGTCCACGACCAGGTCTCCCGGTGGATCAGGGCCTGATCAAAGAGGCTGTTACTGTTGGCCACACGTACTCCAACGTACGAACCACAGTCCGGCTGATCCGACATCGACTTTAGGTATCTGTACAGCTCCTACTTGGAGACAACCAGGGGTATATTGGTAATGCCCCTTATGACTTGTGATAGGTTGTTGAACAGTCTTGGGCCCCGGACACTTACTGTGTTTTCTCTTAGTGTACCAGTGGCGCCCCTACTTTCCACTGGGGGTACGTTGCATTGCCTGCCAAGTCTTTTGCTTTTGTAGGAACCAGTCTGGAGGGACTGGTTTCTAATCTGTACACAGAAATCACTCCCTACAAAAGCAAAATACTTAGCCTATACTCTGCAGTATTCTTTGCTCTTCCCCGATCTTCATGATTTTACATTTGTCGGGGTAAAATACGAGGAGCCAGTTGTGGACAGGCTTGCAGCCTGTCCAGGTCTCTTTGTAGTCCTGCCTAATCCTCATCAGATCTAATTCTCCTCATTAGCTTCACATCATCTGCAAACAGGAACACTTCTGAGTCTATCCCTTCTGTCATATCATTCACATATTCCAAAAATAGCACTGTTTGTGTAGACTGTGAGCAACATGTAGATTTTGAACTTCTGAGTCTATTCCTTCCGTCATGTCATTCACATGCAGCAAGAACAACACCGGTCCTAGGACTGACCCCTGTGGAACCCCGCTCGTAACAGGCGCCCACTCTGACACCTCGTCACGTACCATGACTCGTTTTTCCTCTGTGTCAGGTATTCTCTGATGCATTGCAGTGCCCTTCCTGTTATGTGTGCCTGATCCTCTAGTTTTTTGCACTAATCTCTTGTGAGGAACTATGTCGAAGGCCTTTTTTCGGTCCAAGAAAATTCGGTCTACCCAAACCTCTCTCTCGTGTCTTTCTGCAGTTATCGTATTATAAAACTTCAGTAGGTTTGTGACACAAGATTTTCCTTTCCTGAATTCGTGCTGATTGTCGTTTATAAGCTTATTCCGTTCACGGTGCTCTACCACTCTCCTGATAATCTTCTCCATGACTTTGCATACTATACACGTCAGTGACACTAGTCTGTAGTTTAGTGCCTCGTGTTTGTCTCCTTTAATAATGGGGACTACATTTGCCATCTTCCATGCCTCAGGTATTTGCCCAGTTGTAATGGATGTGTTGAAAATTGTTTGTTAGTGGCACATACAGCATCTCTGCTCCCTCTTTAAGGATCCACGGAAAGATGTTGTCTGGTCCCACCGCCTTTGAGGTATCAAGTTCGTTTAGCAGCTTTTTCACCTTATTCTTCTTTGTGTGTACCTCATCCAGCACTTGTTGGTATATACCTTGTTGGTGTACCCTCCTGTTCTGACTTCTCGGAGTCCTTTCTGTCTCCACTGTAAATGCTTCCCTAAATGTCATGTTGAGCTTCTCACATACTTCTTGGTCATTTCTTGGGAGCTCCCCACCTTCCTTCCTCAGCCTGATTACTTGGTCCTTGATTGTTGTCTTCCTCCTGAAGTGGGTATGCAACAGTTTCAGGTGTGCCTTGGCTTTCAATGCTATGTCGTTTTCGTTTTTTCGCTGGGCCTCCCTCCTTATCTGTGCATACTCGTTCCTGGGTCCTTCGTCTTCTGTACTTTTTCCATTCTCTAGTGCACTTAGTTTTTGCCTCCCTATACATTTGGGTAAACCAGGGGCTCGTTCTGGTCTTTCCATTATTTCTGTTGCCCCTGGGAACAAACCTTTCCTCTGCCTCCTTGCATTTTGTTGTCATGTAGTCCATCATTTCGTTTACTGATTTTCCTACCAATTCTCTTTCCCACTAAACCTCCTGCAGGAAGTTCCTCATGCCTGTGTATTCCCCCCCTTTTGTAGTTTGGCTTCTCCCATCCTGCTTCTGTTACACTTTCCACTTGTAACTCTATGTATTCAAAGCTCAGAACCACGTGATCACTAGCTCAAAGGGGCCTTTCACCTGTAATGTCCTCAATGTCCAAACTACTTAGGGTGAATATGAGGTCCAGTCTTGCTGGTCCATCCTCACCTCTCTCATGAGGTTTTCCAGTACTATATCCCTCAACTTGGCTCCCCATGTCTCAGGACCCCTCATGTGACTCCAAGTTTTCCTAGTCAATCTTCTTGTGATTGAAATCGCCCATGACTAGTAGTTTTGCTCTACCTTAGTGAGCTCTTCTAGCCACCTCAGCTGGTGTATCCACCATTGCCCTGTTGGTCTGTTCATATTCTTCTCTTGGCCTCCTGCAGTTCTGTGGTGGGTTGTACATCACTGCAATGATTACCTTGTGTCCCCCAGACTGAATTGTACCTACTACATAGTCCCTTTTTCCCATTTCGTCTATTCCTTCTGCTTCCTCAAATCCACATCGGCTTTTAATGACCAGTGCAACTCCTCCTCCCCCTCTGCTCCCTCTATCTTTTCTCAGGATCTGATATCCAGGTGGAAAGATTGTGTTTGTTATCATCCTAGTTAGTTTTGTTTCTGTAAGTCCTATGATGTCTGGGAACATCTCCTTGATTCTATCATGCCACTCCTCACATCTATTTGTTATTCCATCTGCATTTGCATACCAAACCTTCAACTTCTTTTCTAAAACTGTGGTCTGGGGAGAAAATTGGGGTTGAGGGAGCGGGAGACCTGGCAGGGAACTATTGGGGGTTTCTGTGGGGTGGAGTGTGTGATGAGGGGAATGGTGGTAGTGGATACAGTGTGTGGGTTTTTAGTTAGATTATTTGGTTGCATTGGGGTTGTTTTGGTTGGGGTCCTTCTGTAGGTGGTTCTGAAGGAGGTTGTATTTGCTCTTCCTCCTGAGTCTGGGTTCTCCTGCTCATCTATGTCTTTGCCTCTCTTTCCTCCTTGCATCTTCGTACCCTCTCTTTCAGTTTCTGCCTTACTTCTTGTGCTCTATCATGGTTGAGCTACACCCTCCAGTACATTAATATGTCTCTTAGTCATTCTTTCTCCTGCAAGATCCTGTTTCAAGCTGATTCTGCCTTGAAAATCACCTTGGCCATTTTTTCCTCTCTCAAATCCCCCTATTCTCGGAAAATTTGTCAACTGGGTCATGTCGTCCTCTCCTATTGCTTTCATGATACTTTCATTTTTTTTCCTTCTGTCTTCTTGCTTTATAAGTTTCTGCTTCAACTTCTTCGAGCCCATAAACAAAAACTGACTTCTCCCTTTCATCCTCCCACTGCATTTCTTTTTGAATCCTCTGAGTTGCTTTAGTTTCCTCCATTGCAGCATTTCTTCCTTCAATCTATTTTCTGTTTGATATCCCTCTGTGCAGTGGTCTGTCATTTGCTCTTAGCTTTTCCTGGGCACTGCTGTGGTCTGTTAGGGCCCCTGCATATAGCTTGGCTCTTTCATTTTCTTCAGTCCCTTTGTTAGTTTCTGGTGTGCTCCTCATCTTTTCCTGAGCTCCAGAGTGGTCTGATATGGCCTCCACGTTCAGTTTAACTTTATTTCTTACAGTCCCCTCGTTTGTAACGTACCTAGCAGTTCCTGATGTCATGCCCGTACTGCTCTTTGCTTCTTTTTGACTGTTTCAGCTTATGTAGCTCCTCTTCTAAGCTCTGCATCTTTGATTCTGCTGCTGTGGCTTGTAGCTCCCATTTCCTGCTCTCTGAAGCTATCCTCTCCATTTTCTTGCTAAGCTCTTTTTGCTTTCTTTCAAACTCTTCTTCTTCCCTTTTCAGGAGCTCTGCCACCCAATCCTCCCTCTCAGGCTCATCCACCAGTCCCCTGGTTCTACATCCTGCTCTTTGGCAACCCATTTTTTTTGTCACCACAGAAAGAAAAAACATATGTGCTTTCGTGTTGTCGTTTATGATGTGTGTTCGTGAGTGAGTGAGTGTGTGTGCGTGTGTGTGTGTGTGTGTGTGTGTGTGTGTGTGTGTGTGTGTGTGTGTGTGTGTGTGTGTGTGTGTGTGTGTTTGTGTGTGTGTGTCAGTAGTACTGTGTATGTGTGTACCTAGTTAAACCGTTACAGTAAGTCGCTGCTGCTACCCTGCTAGCATGACGTCATGAGTCCCCTTTTGAAAGTGTGCCTTGGGCACTAACCTCAGTTGAAGACAGGATATAGCAGAGTATACAAGTCAGGCTCTGGGCACTCTCTCTTTCATCTTAATATACCCTACCAAGACAACCAACGTGTTCGTTTATTACTAGAAATCCACCACTGAACCCCACGACATGTGTGTGTGTGTGTGTGTGTGTGTGTGTGTGTGTGTGTGTGTGTGTGTGTGTGTGTGTGTGTGTTTGTGTAGGTGAGTACGTGTGTGGAGGTGGTTGTTGAACGGAGGGCGAGGGGTGTGTGTGTGTACTCACCTAGTTTTAGTTACCTAGTTGTGGTTGCAAGGTCGAGTCACAGTTCCTGGCCCCGCCTCTTCCCTGGCCGGTTCTGGGCCACTCTTCCTGCTCCATGAGCTTTATCATACCTCTTCTTAAAGCTATGTATGGATACTGCCTCCACTACATAGCTGTGTGTGTGTGTGTGTGTGTGTGTGTGTGTGTGTGTGTGTGTGTGTGTGTGTGTGTGTGTGTGTGTGTGTGTGTGTGTGTGTGTGTGTGTGTGTGTGTGTGTTTGTGACTTGGTTACTTCAAGGCCACCCCGAACACTCTTAATATCGGGGAACAAGGACATTCCACCTCTTGTTTACTCAACAAAGGCGAGAGAAAAATCAGGAAAATTATTCAGTTTAGAAGAATTGTTTACGATGGCTCCTGACTTGTGCAGAGGTCACCAGATGGCTCCACATGGTTGATGTTTGTAGGGGGCACATGCGTAAATATTATTACACATAAATTGTCTCCCTTAGCAGTAGTGACTTTCCGCTCTCCAAGTCTACTTTGATCTTTAGGTTCAAGCGAACATAAACCCCAATGTTCAACTTCAACTCTGAGGTGCATAAACCAATAACAAAAAAAAAATCGGCCGTCTACCAAATAATAATCGACTGTAGAACATAATCACAACAAAAGACGAATGACTGACGTCTGTTTAACGTTCAACCGAATATTGTGCTTTAGTTAAAAGCTTATAAAAAAATCTGCGAAAGTAATAATTCTTTGCGTGCATTTGCTCAAGTTTCAACATTAACTTAGTGTTTACTAAAGTCCTGAGGGTCACAAAGTTAGCGAATCCACAAGAGTTTGAGCGGGTGAGCGAATCTTACTTCTGCACTGAGACTTCCACTGTACTATTACCGCGGCGCTGTAATAACAACAGTCAGAGCAACAACAACAACAGCAGTCAGAGCAACAACAATAACAGCAGTCAGAGCAACAACAACAACAGCAGTCATAGCAACAACAACAACAGCAGTCATAGCAACAACAACAACAGCAGTCATAGCAACAACAACAACAGCAGTCATAGCAACAACAACAACAGCAGTCAGAGCAACAACAACAACAGCAGTCATAGCAACAACAACAACAGCAGTCATAGCAACAACAACAACAGCAGTCATAGCAACAACAACAACAGCAGTCAGAGCAACAACAACAACAACAGTCATAGCAACAACAACAGCAGCAGTCATAGCAACAACAACAACAGCAGTCATAGCAACAACAACAACAGCAGTCATAGCAACAACAACAACAGCAGTCAGAGTAACAACAAAAACAGCAGTCATAGCAACAACAACAACAGCAGTCATAGCAACAACAACAACAGCAGTCATAGCAAAAACAACAACAGTCATAGCAACAACAACAACAGCAGTCATAGCAACAACAACAACAGCAGTCATAGCAACAACATCAACAGCAGTCATAGCAATAACAACAACAGCAGTCATAGCAATAACAGCAGTCATAGCAACAACAACAACAGCAGTCATAGCAACAACATCAACAGCAGTCACAGCAACAACAACAGCAGTCATAGCAATAACAACAACAGCAGTCATAGCAATAACAACAACAGCAGTCATAGCAACAACAACAGCAGTCATAGCAACAACAACAACAGCAGTCATAGCAACAACATCAACAGCAGTCATAGCAACAACAACAACAGCAGTCATAGCAATAACAACAACAGCAGTCATAGCAATAACAACAACAGCAGTCATAGCAACAAAAACAACAGTCATAGCAACAACAACAACAGCAGTCATAGCAACAACAACAACAGCAGTCATAGCAACAACATCAACAGCAGTCATAGCAACAACATCAGCAGTCATAGCAACAACAACAGCAGTCATAGCAACAACATCAACAGCAGTCATAGCAACAACATCAACAGCAGTCATAGCAACAACAACAACAGCAGTCATAGCAACAACAACAGCAGCAGTCATAGCAACAACATCAACAGCAGTCATAGCAACAACAACAACAGCAGTCACAGCAACAACAACATCAACAGCAGTCATAGCAACAACATCAACAGCAGTCATAGCAACAACAACAACAGCAGTCATAGCAACAACAACAACAGCAATCATAGCAACAACAACAACAGCAGTCATAGCAACAACAACAACAGCAGTCATAGCAACAACATCAACAGCAGTCATAGCAACAACAACAACAGCAGTCATAGCAACAACAACAACAGCAGTCATAGCAACAACAACAACAGCAGTCACAGCAACAACAATATCAACAGCAGTCATAGCAACAACATCAACAGCAGTCATAGTAATAACAACAACAGCAGTCATAGCAATAACAACAACAGCAGTCATAGCAACAAAAACAACAGTCATAACAACAACAACAACAGCAGTCATAGCAACAACAACAACAGCAGTCATAGCAACAACATCAACAGCAGTCATAGCAACAACAAAAACAACAGTCATAGCAACAACAACAACAGCAGTCATAGCAACAACAACAACAGCAGTCATAGCAACAACATCAACAGCAGTCATAGCAACAACAACAACAGCAGTCATAGCAACAACAACAACAGCAGTCATAGCAACAACAACAACAGCAGTCACAGCAACAACAACATCAACAGCAGTCATAGCAACAACATCAACAGCAGTCATAGCAACAACAACAACAGCAGTCATAGCAACAACATCAACAGCAGTCATAGCAACAACATCAACAGCAGTCATAGCAACAACATCAACAGCAGTCATAGCAACAACAACAACAGCAGTCATAGCAACAACAACAACAGCAGTCATAGCAACAACAACAACAGCAGTCATAGCAACAACATCAACAGCAGTCATAGCAACAACATCAACAGCAGTCATAGCAACAACATCAACAGCAGTCATAGCAACAACATCAACAGCAGTCATAGCAACAACAACAACAGCAGTCATAGCAACAACATCAACAGCAGTCATAGCAACAACAACAACAGCAGTCACAGCAACAACAACATCAACAGCAGTCATAGCAACAACAACAACAGCAGTCATATCAACAACAACAACAGCAGTCATAGCAACAACATCAACAGCAGTCATAGCAACAACATCAACAGCAGTCATAGCAACAACATCAACAGCAGTCATAGCAACAACAACAACAGCAGTCATAGCAACAACAACAACAGCAGTCATAGCAACAACATCAACAGCAGTCATAGCAACAACAACAACAGCAGTCACAGCAACAACAACATCAACAGCAGTCATAGCAACAACATCAACAGCAGTCATAGCAACAACAACAACAGCAGTCATAGCAACAACATCAACAGCAGTCATAGCAACAACATCAACAGCAGTCATAGCAACAACAACAGCAGTCATAGCAACAACAACAACAGCAGTCATAGCAACAGCATCAACAGCAGTCATAGCAACAACAACAGCAGTCATAGCAAAAACAACAACAGCAGTTATAGCAACAACAACAGCAGTCATAGCAACAACAACAACAGCAGTCATAGCAACAGCATCAACAGCAGTCATAGCAACAACAATAACAGCAGTCATAGCAACAACAACAACAGCTGTCATAGCAACAACATCAACAGCAGTCATAGCAACAACATCAACAGCAGTCATAGCAACAACATCAACAGCAGTCATAGCAACAACAACAGCAGTCATAGCAACAACAACAACAACAGTCATAGCAACAACAACAACAGCAGTCATAGCAACAACAACAACAGCAGTCATAGCAACAACAACAACAGCAGTCATAGCAACAACAACAACAGCAGTCATAGCAACAACAACAACAGCAGTCATAGCAACAACAACAACAACAGTCATAGCAACAACAACAACAGCAGTCATAGCAACAACAACAACAGCAGTCATAGCAACATCAACAGCAGTCATAGCAACATCAACAGCAGTCATAGCAACAACAACAACAGCAGTCATAGCAACAACAACAACAACAGTCATAGCAACAACAACAACAGCAGTCATAGCAACAACAACAACAGCAGTCATAGCAACAACAACAGCAGCAGTCATAGCAACAACAACAACAACAGTCATAGCAACAACAACAACAGCAGTCAGAGCAACAACAACAACAGCAGTCATAGCAACAACAACAACAGCAGTCATAGCAACAACAACAACAGCAGTCAGAGCAACAACAACAACAACAGTCATAGCAACAACAACAACAGCAGTCATAGCAACAACAACAACAGCAGTCATAGCAACAACAACAACAACAGTCATAGCAACAACAACAACAGCAGTCATAGCAACAACAACAACAGCAGTCATAGCAACAACAACAACAACAGTCATAGCAACAACAACAACAGCAGTCATAGCAACAACAACAACAGCAGTCATAGCAACAACAACAGCAGCAGTCATAGCAACAACAACAACAACAGTCATAGCAACAACAACAACAGCAGTCAGAGCAACAACAACAACAGCAGTCATAGCAACAACAACAACAGCAGTCATAGCAACAACAACAGCAGTCAGAGCAACAACAACAACAGCAGTCATAGCAACAACAACAACAGCAGTCATAGCAACAACAACAACAGCAGTCATAGCAACAACAACAACAACAGTCATAGCAACAACAACAACAGCAGTCATAACAACAACAACAACAACAGTCATAGCAACAACATCAACAGCAGTCATAGCAACAACGTCAACAACAGTCATAGCAACAACATCAACAGCAGTCATAGCAACAACATCAACAGCAGTCATAGCAACAACAACAACAGCAGTCATAGCAACAACAACAACAGCAGTCATAGCAACAACATCAACAGCAGTCATAGCAACAACATCAACAGCAGTCATAACAACAACAACAACAGCAGTCATAGCAACAACATCAACAGCAGTCATAGCAACAACATCAACAGCAGTCATAGCAACAACATCAACAGCAGTCATAGCAACAACATCAACAGCAGTCATAGCAACAAAAACAACAGCAGTCATAGCAACAACAACAACAGCAGTCATAGCAACAACATCAACAGCAGTCATAGCAACAACAACAACAGCAGTCATAGCAACAACAACAACAGCAGTCATAGCAACAACATCAACAGCAGTCATAGCAACAACAATAACAGCAGTCATAGCAACAACATCAACAGCAGTCATAGCAACAACAACAACAGCAGTCAGAGCAACAACAACAACAGCAGTCATAGCAACAACAACAACAGCAGTCATAGCAACAACAACAACAGCAGTCATAGCAACAACATCAACAGCAGTCATAGCAACAACATCAACAGCAGTCATAGCAACAACATCAACAGCAGTCATAGCAACAACAACAACAGCAGTCATAGCAACAACAACAGCAGTCATAGCAGCAACAACAACAACAGCAGTCATAGCAACAACATCAACAGCAGTCATAGCAACATCAACAGCTTTCATAGCAACAACATCAACAGCAGTCATAGCAACAACAACAACAGCAGTCATAGCAACAACAACAACAGCAGTCATAGCAACAACAACAACAGCAGTCATAGCAACAACAACAGCAGTCATAGCAACAACAACAACAGCAGTCATAGCAACAACAACAGCAGTCATAACAACAACAACAACAGCAGTCATAGCAACAATAACAACAGCAGTCATAGCAACAACAACAACAGCAGTCATAGCAACAACATCAACAGCAGTCATAGCAACAACATCAACAGCAGTCATAGCAACAACATCAACAGCAGTCATAGCAACAACAACAACAGCAGTCATAGCAACAACAACAGCAGTCATAGCAGCAACAACAACAACAGCAGTCATAGCAACAACATCAACAGCAGTCATAGCAACATCAACAGCTTTCATAGCAACAACATCAACAGCAGTCATAGCAACAACAACAACAGCAGTCATAGCAACAACAACAACAGCAGTCATAACAATAACAACAACAGCAGTCATAGCAACAACAACAGCAGTCATAGCAACAACAACAACAGCACCTGCTGTAATATCAACAGTCATAGTAATCAGAGTAACTACTGTAATAATAACAGTAGTCACAGTAATGGCAATAGTTGCTGTATTAATAACAGCAATTTGAGTAATAGTTATAATAACAATGTTTTTGTTATAATAACAGCAATTGCTGTAATAATAACAGCATTAGTTACTACAATAACAGCAATTGCTGTAATAATAACAGCATTAGTTACTATAATAATAACAGCAGTTGCTGTAATAATAACAGCATTAGTTACTATAATAATAACAGCAGTTGCTGTAATAATAACAGCATTAGTTACTATAATAATAACAGCAATTGCTGTAATAATAACAGCATTAGTTACTATAATAATAACAGCAGTTGCTGTAATAATAACAGCATTAGTTACTATAATAATAACAGCAGTTGCTGTAATAATAACAGCATTAGTTACTATAATAATAACAGCAGTTGCTGTAATAATAACAGCATTAGTTACTATAATAATAACAGCAGTTGCTGTAATAATAACAGCATTAGTTACTATAATAATAACAGCAATTGCTGTAATAATAACAGCATTAGTTACTATAATAATAACAGCAGTTGCTGTAATAATAACAGCATTAGTTACTATAATAATAACAGCAGTTGCTGTAATAATAACAGCATTAGTTACTATAATAATAACAGCAATTGCTGTAATAATAACAGCATTAGTTACTATAATAATAACAGCAGTTGCTGTAATAATAACAGCATTAGTTACTATAATAATAACAGCAGTTGCTGTAATAATAACAGCATTAGTTACTATAATAATAACAGCAATTGCTGTAATAATAACAGCATTAGTTACTATAATAATAACAGCAGTTGCTCTAATAATAACAGCATTAGTTACTATAATAATAACAGCAGTTGCTGTAATAATAACAGCATTAGTTACTACAATAATAACAGCAGTTGCTGTAATAATAACAGCATTAGTTACTATAATAATAACAGCAGTTGCTGTAATAATAACAGCATTAGTTACTATAATAATAACAGCAGTTGCTGTAATAATAACAGCATTAGTTACTATAATAATAACAGCAGTTGCTGTAATAATAACAGCATTAGTTACTACAATAATAACAGCAGTTGCTGTAATAATAACAGCATTAGTTACTATAATAATAACAGCAGTTGCTGTAATAATAACAGCATTAGTTACTACAATAATAACAGCAGTTGCTGTAATAATAACAGCATTAGTTACTATAATAATAACAGCAGTTGCTGTAATAATAACAGCATTAGTTACTACAATAATAACAGCAGTTGCTGTAATAATAACAGCATTAGTTACTATAATAATAACAGCAGTTGCTGTAATAATAACAGCATTAGTTACTACAATAATAACAGCAGTTGCTGTAATAATAACAGCATTAGTTACTATAATAATAACAGCAGTTGCTGTAATAATAACAGCATTAGTTACTACAATAATAACAGCAGTTGCTGTAATAATAACAGCATTAGTTACTATAATAATAACAGCAGTTGCTGTAATAATAACAGCATTAGTTACTATAATAATAACAGCAGTTGCTGTAATAATAACAGCATTAGTTACTACAATAATAACAGCAGTTGCTGTAATAATAACAGCATTAGTTACTATAATAATAACAGCAGTTGCTGTAATAATAACAGCATTAGTTACTACAATAATAACAGCAGTTGCTGTAATAATAACAGCATTAGTTACTATAATAATAACAGCAGTTGCTGTAATAATAACAGCATTAGTTACTATTATAACAGCAGTTGCTGTAATAATAACAGCAGTTGCTGTAATAACAGCAGTTACTATCATAATAAAGTTGCTGTAAAAATAGTCGTAACAGCAGTAACAGCAGCAATATTAAAAATGTGTGAAGGAGAGCTTCCCGGAGCCTGGTGCCAGACCAGGCCTCCTGGGTGAGCTTCCCGGAGCCTGGTGCCAGACCAGGCCTCCTGGGTGAGCTTCCTGGAGCCTGGTGCCAGACCAGGCCTCCTGGGTGAGCTTCCCGGAGCCTGGTGCCAGACCAGGCCTCCTGGGTGAGCTTCCTGGAGCCTGGTGCCAGACCAGGCCTCCTGGGTGAGCTTCCCGGAGCCTGGTGCCAGACCAGGCCTCCTGGGCGGTGGCATGATCATCCAGGTTATTGGTGCTAACCTCACGCTGCTCAACTCATTCATCACAGACCAGGTGATCAGTCCAGTTCCCTCTTGAAGATAGCTTGAGGCCTGTTGGTAATTCCCAGCATGTATGAAGGGAAGGTGTTGAAAAGTCTTGCTTCCTTTACACTTGCTGAATTTTCACTAAGAGTTGTGTATCTCTCAGTGTATATACAGAGGTGACGTTAATCCTCACTTTACTTATAACAATATCCTTGACTTTGTTATTATTATACTTACCATTATTATTATTATTACTATTATTATTATTATTATTATTATTATAACAGTTACCATTATTATTATTATTATTATTATTATTATTATTATTATTATTATTATTACAGTTACCATTATTGTTATTATTAATATTATTATTATTATAACAGTTACCATTATTATTATTATTATTATTTTATTATTATTATTATTATTATTATTATTATTATTATTATTATTATTATTATTATTATTATTACAGTTACAATTATTGCTATTATTATTATTATTATTATAACAGTTACCATTATTATTATTATTATTATTGTTGTTGTTGTTGTTGTTGTTGTTGTTGTTGTTGTTATTATTATTATTATTATTGTTGTTGTTGTTGTTGTTGTTGTTGCTGTTGTTGTTGTTGTTGTTGTTGTTGTTGTTGTTGTTGTTGTTGTTGTTGTTGTTGTTGTTGTTGTTGTTATTATTATTATTATAGCTGTTGGCATTATTGCAGCTACCTTTGTATTAATACATATGCTTCCGTTATTATTACAGCTGCTGTTGTTACTCCAGCTGCTGTTGTTACTCCAGCTGCTGTTGTTACTCCAGCTGCTGTTGTTACTCCAGCTGCTGTTGTTACTCCAGCTGCTGTTGTTACTCCAGCTGTTGTTGTTACTCCAGCTGCTGTTGTTACTCCAGCTGCTGTTGTTACTCCAGCTGCTGTTGTTACTCCAGCTGCTGTTGTTACTCCAGCTGCTGTTGTTACTCCAGCTGCTGTTGTTACTCCAGCTACTGTTGTTACTCCAGCTGCTGTTGTTACTCCAGCTGCTGTTGTTACTCCAGCTGCTGTTGTTACTCCAGCTGCTGTTGTTACTCCAGCTACTGTTGTTACTCCAGTTGCTGTTGTTACTCCAGCTACTGTTGTTACTCCAGCTGCTGTTGTTACTTCCGCTGCTGTTGTTACTCCAGCTGCTGTTGTTACTCCAGCTGCTGTTGTTACTCCAGCTGCTGTTGTTACTCCAGCTCCTGTTGTTACTCCAGCTACTGTTGTTACTCCAGCTGCTGTTGTTACTCCAGCTACTGTTGTTACTCCAGCTACTTTTGTTACTCCAGCTGCTGTTCTAACTCCAGCTGCTGTTGTTACTCCAGCTGCTGTTGTTACTCCAGCTGCTGTTGTTACTCCAGCTGCTGTTGTTACTCCAACTACTGTTGTTACTCCAGCTGCTGTTGTTACTCCAGCTACTGTTGTTACTCCAGCTGCTGTTGTTACTCCAGCTACTGTTGGTACTCCAGCTGCTGTTGTTACTCCAGCTGCTGTTGTTACTCCAGCTACTGTTGTTACTCAAGCTGCTGTTGTTACTCCAGCTACTGTTGTTACTCCAGCTGCTGTTGTTACTCCAGCTGCTGTTGTTACTCCAGCTGCTGTTGTTACTCCAGCTACTGTTGTTACTCCAGCTACTGTTGTTACTCCAGCTGCTGTTGTTACTCCAGCTACTGTTGTTATTATGACTGTTGCTGTTCTTATTATCTTAGCTACTGCTGCTATTATTACAGTTGCTCCTGTTAATACAGTTGCTGTTGTTAATGAATTAAGTTTAAAACTCTCGACTACGTGGGGATATTAATCCTCCATGTAACCAGCATGTACTCAGATAAGTCGTAATGAACGACTGACACTAAATTTACCTTAAACTGAACGGGAATGAAAGGCTGTGTGTGTGTGTGTGTGTGTGTGTGTGTGTGTGTGTGTGTGTGTGTGTGTGTGTGTGTGTGTGTGTGTGTGAGTGTGTGTGTGTGTATGTATGTGTGTGTGTGTGTATGTGTGTGTGTGTGTGTGTGTGTGTGTGTGTGTACTCACCTATTTGTGGTTGCAGGGGTCGAGTCCTAGCTCCTGGCCCCGCCTCTTCACAGGTTGCTACTAGGCCCTCTCTCTCCCCGCTCCATGAGCTTTATCAAACCTCGTCTTAAAACTGTGTATGGTTCCTGCCTCCACTACGTCATTTTCTAGGCTATTCCACTGCCTTACAACTCTATGACTGAAGAAATACTTCCTACTATCTCTCTGACTCATTTGTGTCTTCAACTTCCAATTGTGGCCTCTTGTTTCTGTGTCCCCTCCCTGGAACATCCTGTCCTTGTCCACCTTGTCTATTCCACGCAGTATTTTATATGTCGTTATCATGTCTCCCCTGACCCTCCTGTCCTCCAGTGTCGTCAGGCCGATTTCCCTTAATCTTTCTTCATAGGACATTCCCCTTAGCTCTGGAACTAACCTTGTTGCAAACCTTTGTACTTTCTCTAGTTTCTTGACGTGCTTTATCAAGTGCGGGTTCCAAACAGGTGCTGCATACTCCAGTATGGGCCTGACATACACGGTGTACAGTGTCTTGAATGATTCCTTACTAAGGTGTCGGAATGCTGTTCTCAGGTTTGCCAGGCGCCCATATGCTGCAGCAGTTATCTGATTGATGTGTGCTTCCGGAGACATGCTCGGTGTTATACTCACCCCAAGATCTTTCTCCTTGAGTGAGGTTTGCAGTCTTTGGCCACCTAGCCTATACTCTGTCTGTGGTCTTCTGTGCCCTTCCCCTATCTTCATGACTTTGCATTTGGCAGGATTAAATTCGAGAAGCCATTTGCTGGACCAGGTGTCCAGTCTGTCCAGGTCTCTTTGAAGTCCTGCCTGGTCCTCATCAGATTTAATTCTCCTCATTAACTTCACATCATCTGCAAACAGGGACACTTCTGAGTCTAACCCTTCCGTCATGTCGTTCACATATACCAAAAATAGCACTGGTCCTAGGACCGACCCCTGTGGGACCCCGCTCGTCACAGGTGCCCACTGTGATACATCATTACGTACCATGACTCGTTGTTGCCTCCCTGTCAGGAATTCTCTGATCCATTGCAGTGCCCTTCCTGTTATATGCGCCTGATGCTCTAGCTTCTGCACTAATCTCTTGTGAGGAACTGTGTCAAAGGCCTTCTTGCAGTCCAAGAAGATGCAATCAACCCACCCCTCTCTCTCTTGTCTTACTTCTGTTATTTTATCATAAAACTCCAGAAGGTTTGTGACACAGGATTTGCCTTCCGTGAATACGTGCTGGTTGGCATTTATACTCCTGTTCCGTTCCAGGTGCTCCACCACTCTCCTCCTGATAATCTTCTCCATAATTTTGCATACTATACACGTCAATGACACAGGTCTATAGTTTAGTGCCTCTTTTCTGTCTCCTTTTTTGAAAATGGGAACTACATTTGCCGTCTTCCATACCTCAGGTAGTTGCCCAGTTTCCAGGAATGTGTTGAAGATTGTGGTAAGTGGTATGCACAACATATCTGCTCCCTCTCTAAGGACCCACGGAGAGATGTTGTCCGGTCCCATTGCCTTTGAGGTATCGATGTCCCTTAGCAGTTTCTTCACCTCCTCCTCATCTGTATGTATGTCGTCCAACACTTGTTGGTGTATTCCTTGTTGGTGTCCCCATCTGGTCTGTCCCCCCAGAGTCCTTCCTGTCTCTACTGTAAATACTTCCTTAAATCTCGTGTTGAGCTCCTCACATACCTCTTGATCGTTTCTTGTGAGTTCTCCACCTTCTTTCCTCAGCCTTATCACCTGGTCCTTGACTGTTGTCTTCCTCCTAATGTGGCTATACAGCAGTTTCGGGTCAGATTTGACTTTCGATGCTATGTCGTTTTCATACTGTCGCTGGGCCTCCCTCCTTATCTGCGCATACTCGTTTCTGGCTCTTCTACTAATCTCCTTGTTTTCCTGGGTCCTATGCCTCCTGTACCTTTTCCATTCTCTGTTGCACTTAGTTTTTGCCTCCCTACACCTTCGGGTAAACCAAGGACTCGTTTTGGTCTTCCTATTATTTCTGTTTCCCTTGGGAACAAAACTTTCCTCTGCCTCCTTGCACTTTGTTGCCACATATTCCATCATCTCGTTTACTGATTTTCCTACCATTTCTCTGTCCCACTGAACCTCCTGCAGGAAGTTTCTCATACCTGTGTAGTCCCCCCTTTTATAGTTTGGCCTGTCCCCTTCAGTTCCTGTTACCTTCTCCACTTGTAACTCTACTATATAGTCAAAACTCAGAACCACATGATCGCTAGCTCCAAGGGGCCTCTCGTAAGTGATGTCCTCAATGTCTGAACTGCTCAGGGTGAACACAAAATCCAGTCTTGCTGGCTCATCCTCCCCTCTCTCTCTGGTTGTGTCCCTGACATGTTGATGCATGAGGTTTTCAAGTACCACATCCATCATCTTGGCTCTCCATGTTTCGGGACCCCCATGTGGCTCCAGGTTTTCCCAGTCGATCTCCCTGTGGTTGTGTGTGTGTGTGTGTGTGTGTGTGTGTTTGTGTGTGTGTGTGCGTGTGTGTGTGTGCGTGTGTGTGTGCGTGTGTGTGTGTGTGTGTGTGTGTGCGTGTGTGTGTGTGTGTGTGTGTACTCACCTAGTTGTACTCACCTAGTTGAGGTTGCGGGGGTCGAGTCCGAGCTCCTGGCCCCGCCTCTTCACTGATCGCTACTAGGTCACTCTCCCCGAGCCGTGAGCTTTATCATACCTCTGCTTAAAGCTATGTATGGATCCTGCCTCCACTACATCGCTTCCCAAACTATTCCACTTACTGACTACTCTGTGGCTGAAGAAATACTTCCTAACATCCCTGTGATTCATCTGTGTCTTTAGCTTCCAACTGTGTCCCCTTGTTGCTGTGTCCAAACTCTGGAACATCCTGTCTTTGTCCACCTTGTCAATTCCCCTCAGTATTTTGTATGTCGTTATCATGTCCCCCCTATCTCTCCTGTCCTCCAGTGTCGTCAGGTTGATTTCCCTTAACCTCTCCTCGTAGGACATACCTCTTAGCTCTGGGACTAGTCTTGTTGCAAACCTTTGCACTTTCTCTAGTTTCTTTACGTGCTTGGCTAGGTGTGGGTTCCAAACTGGTGCCGCATACTCCAATATGGGCCTAACGTATACGGTGTACAGGGTCCTGAACGATTCCTTATTAAGATGTCGGAATGCTGTTCTGAGGTTTGCTAGGCGCCCATATGCTGCAGCAGTTATTTGGTTGATGTGCGCTTCAGGAGATGTGCCTGGTGTTATACTCACCCCAAGATCTTTTTCCTTGAGTGAGGTTTGTAGTCTCTGACCCCCTAGACTGTACTCCGTCTGCGGCCTTCTTTGCCCTTCCCCAATCTTCATGACTTTGCACTTGGTGGGATTGAACTCCAGGAGCCAATTGCTGGACCAGGTCTGCAGCCTGTCCAGATCCCTTTGTAGTTCTGCCTGGTCTTCGATCGAGTGTATTCTTCTCATCAACTTCACGTCATCTGCAAACAGGGACACCTCAGAGTCTATTCCTTCCGTCATGTCGTTCACAAATACCAGAAACAGCACTGGTCCTAGGACTGACCCCTGCGGGACCCCGCTGGTCACAGGTGCCCACTCTGACACCTCGCCACGTACCATGACTCGCTGCTGTCTTCCTGACAAGTATTCCCTGATCCATTGTAGTGCCTTCCCTGTTATCCCTGCTTGGTCCTCCAGTTTTTGCACCAATCTCTTGTGGGGAACTGTGTCAAACGCCTTCTTGCAGTCCAAGAAAATGCAATCCACCCACCCCTCTCTCTCTTGTCTTACTGCTGTCACCATGTCATAGAACTCCAGTAGGTTTGTGACACAGGATTTCCCGTCCCTGAAACCATGCTGGCTGCTGTTGATGAGATCATTCCTTTCTAGGTGTTCCACCACTCTTCTCCTGATAATCTTCTCCATGATTTTGCATACTATACATGTCAGTGACACTGGTCTGTAGTTTAACGCTTCATGTCTGTCTCCTTTTTTAAAGATTGGGACTACATTTGCTGTCTTCCATGCCTCAGGCAATCTCCCTGTTTCGATAGATGTATTGAATATTGTTGTTAGGGGTACACATAGCGCCTCTGCTCCCTCTCTCAATACCCATGGGGAGATGTTATCTGGCCCCATTGCCTTTGAGGTATCTAGCTCACTCAGAAGCCTCTTCACTTCTTCCTCGGTTGTGTGCACTGTGTCCAGCACTTGGTGGTGTGCCCCACCTGTGTGTGTGTGTGTGTGTGTGTGTGTGTGTGTGTGTGTGTGTGTACTCACCTAACTGTACTCACCTAATTGTGGTTGCAGGGGTCGAGACTCAGCTCCTGGCCCCGCCTCTTCACTGAGTGCTACTTGGGCCTCTCTCCCTGCTCCAAGAGCTTTATCATACCTCGTCTTAAAGCTATGTATGGTTCCTGCCTCCACTACATCACTTGCTAAGCTATTCCACTTCCTGACTACTCTATGATTTAAGAAATACTTCCTAACATCCCTTTGACTCGTTGTAATAAAGTTGGTAGAATTACCGACAATATGTAAAGTAAAAGGACACAAGTGCAACTAATGTGACATTTTATTGTGGCAACGTTTCGCTCTCCAGGAGCTTTGTCAAGCCATTACGGCTTGACAAAGCTCCTGGAGAGCGAAACGTTGTCACAATAAAACGTAACATTAGTTGCACTTGTGTCCTTTTACTTTACATTCCTTTGACTCATCTGGGTCTTCAACTTCCAATTGTGACCCATTGTTTGTGTGTCCCCTGTCTGGAAGGGTTCTTAAATGGAGATATCGTAGGTTGAAAGTAGACACACTTGTAGGATGGTAAATATATTGTCAGACTGAGAAGAGGGATGGAGCCCCAGCTGCCTTGCCTGTCTACGCCTGTATGGTCTGCCGCCGAGTGAGGCCGGGACAGAGGAATGGGCCTCCTCGTGTGCATCCCGTGACGTCACACAAAGCCACAGGCCTACGAGGGGTCTCGTGTCTAAAGCACATGGATGATACTAATATGCTATGCTATATAATACAGGGAATACAGGGATCAGCAACTATGCTGACAGCTCGGTCATGTTACGTATGTCGTCCCGACATACACTACTATACTATAGGCTGAACAGGCAGGCGGATCTGGGCTGATTCTATACAATAACAAATTCATATATAACTTAGAACTAATGGATGGTACAACATGATTTTGACGTAATGGGTGTTAACGTAATCATTACAAACTATAAGAACAAATCATTATACAATATGGATGGAATTGATCGATCGATCTGTCTCATGCACTCTACGGATTCTGAGGAAGAATAATTATATACAAAGAAGTGGTTAACAGAAAGGCAGATTCGGTGCACTCAAATCTAGACTGTTAATTCTCAGAATACGGAGGGAACGTGAACACGAAAATTTCTGACAAACTGATCAGCTAATAATAAACACACAGTTGACAATTTCATTCATCTCGGACATCTAATTATACAGACTATGTACATTTAAACCCAATTCTGCGAGGGTAAGGTTTACATATGCAGAATGGTTATCATCTCTGGGAGGATTGAATTCCTCTGCAATGGCTAACACATGCCTTGACTGAGAGAGATCTGAAGGAATATCTACAAAAGATACAGGTACAATCACTAGTGACTGTGGAATTACTAATTCGTCTGCTAGGAGTACTCAACTCGACTATTCGATACAGTAATTCTTGGCTCATTACAAAGTCACTAATGGATGCTGGTGGCTTCACAGTAAGAATAAGATCTTCCTGGAGCAGGAATCGAATCACACCAGAACACAAGGGATCTATTCTTTGGGCATTTTTGACATCCTCGACAGTAAATGGAGGATCTGCAGTAACTACACTAACGTGTCGCGATAAAGCATCTGCGACTACATTCGACTTGCCAGGTAAATTTTCAAAAGTGGGATTGAACTCTTGGAGTCAAGGTCCATCTGGCTAACCTTCCAGTAGGCTGTTTGTTCTGGAATAAAGGTATCAGTTCTTCCTTACTGGAGGAAAGAACAAACTCGGTGGAGTGGATGACTCCCCCCGGTTGAAAAAATTAACGCTATAACAGGCAATATGAGCAAGGGAGAACGAATCTACTATCTCAAACTGCAAGCACAGGAGAAAAGAAATGAACACGGTGAACAATGCTGATATTCAATCTGAGTCGCACACAGTGACACGAGGTATCAGCTATAAAGAAACTACACTTACAACGTTAACATGTGAAAGTTATTCGAGAAATAACTTCTTACAATGCACTAATTACTGTCAACTAGGATGGGATCACCATCTGAAACACAAGGAACAACAACAGACACTCTAGTGAGAACACTAGCTGTAACAGAGACGTCTTTCTGCAGACAGCATGTCACATCAACAAGAGATGGCATTACTAGTTGCAAGTAATCGTTTTCTGACAAGGCATCCCCTGTGGAGAAACTACTACTCGAACTAGCAGTCATTGCAGGGATAGGCTGTGCACTCAAGGCAGTCTGAGTGTCCCCGGACACTTGAGGCAACGGAACACTATCCTGCAAGTCTGAAGGTATAGGTGGAACACAGACGGGAATGACAGAATTACTAGTGCCTGACCGCTCGGCTACGTTAATAAGTAATTCACGGATCTATAGGAACTTAATCTGAACTTCACATTTCGCAGCACTTTAACAAATCTCAGATACAAGCTGTGAGAACAAACACATTGCTCAAGGGCTAGATATTGTCTTTCAGTCAGTAAGGGAATGTTGGTACTGTGGACTGATTCATATTGACTTTGACTGGAATGATACACTAAGTGAACGTTCAAAAGTGACTGGGACATCTTCTCAGTGAAAATACTGAAGGGCATAAGTCAAGAAAAATGGAGAGAATGACACAGTAAGCTTAAATGAAAAAAAATGCTTAACTATTCTGCATAAGTAATTGAAAATTGACAAGTTACACAGTAAGCAAAGAACTCACACAAGAAGAATATGCAATTTAACAAACACTGAAAATCAAGAGAACTTGTACTTTGCTCAAATCTAATTTGCTCAACTTTTACTTTAAATTGAATAAATGGCACAGTGAGTTGTCTTTACTTTCAATGCAACAAGGAAATACACAATAAAATGATAAAATGGACTCAATAAACTTGTGCAAAAATTAAAACAAACACACAATTCACTGAAATTAAAAAAAAATAAAATGACACAGACAGAGTAAAATACTATGCACAGAACAGAGCATAAGAAACTGCACTGTAATAAACTGTAGCAATATATCAAATAAATGCTAATCAAAAAAAGTATTGCACAACACTGCATAAAATTTTCTGCAAGAAAAACTTTAATAGCAACACAATATTTGCACAAGAATTATTGCAAAATGAGTCAATGTGCAATAATAAAAATTATAACACACAAGAAAAGAAATATATCAAGGAATGAACACTTTAACTCTTAACTGCACTTAAACAACAAGCAAAAGAACAATTTACTTTAAAAGGAGAACTTAAAAATTGCACTAAGAGTGAATTTGTTCAATAAAACATGAAAAATAATAGGTGCAAAAAATACATAAAACAGGGGGTTGAACACTTACAGTGATGCAGAACACAACACATCAATATAAACACAGTACTAGAATTTTCTTGCAATGAAACTTGATGTGTGAAAAAATTTTGTAAAAGTGATTTCTTGCTGGGACTTCAATAATGGCACTATTGTCTGTGGAAATAAGACAAATTAAACACTGGCTGAATAAAAGAATATGAACACAAGAATGTTCAACACACAGGGAACAAAACAAAAATACACAAATGCTAGGAAGAAAAAAAATTAACAGACAACACTGAGTTGTGATGCAGAATATGAGGTGAAAAATTACTGAATTAATTCACTGGAATACTGAGAACTCTAGGTGATTCTGAAGTTTAAACACAAGTTCTATATTGCTCATATGTTGCACACACAACTAAGGAAACACTAAGTACTTACTTCAAGTGTATAAAAAGATACACAACACAACAGATATAAAATAATGCACGAAAATTAACACTGGATTAAGGAGATTAAAAGAAATTTATGCAATCAGTACATGATAAACACTGAGTCTGATCAAGAGTCACAGAATGTCACTAAGAGAAAAATTCACTGGGAACACAAAAGAAATGTCTCAACACTCGCAAATGTCTCAAAAAAAAAATATTATCGCTGTAACAACTTGAAGAATGAGATTGATGGATTGTTTATATCGTCTTGCTGCTGTCCTCTGCACAGATGATCGTAGAATTGCGCTTAAATCGGCGATAGACAACACACAGGAGGCTCTTAAAGATGGCGCGACACACTCTAGCTCTTGACCCCCTATGTGGTCCTTAAAATATGGTGCTACAACCCTTAGCAGTGCACCAAAACACTGATGAGGAAGGTGAGTTGTAATGGCCGACTGTAGTTGGGTTTGTGGGTTAATGGCTGAGCGAGGCGTCTGAGACCGGCAATGGTGAGACACGTGATCGTGAGTGGCTGGGCTTATGGGTTGAACGTCGTAAGCCTCACTGAGAACACCCACACTGCCGCGAAGATAATTCTAAGCCGGCTGGCTTAAAATAAACCCACGAAATACTACAACACCACAAGGATGACAAGGAGCACTCAGAATGCTTGGAGCTTGAATCACAAGCGATGAAGACTACTCACGTGGCTTGCTTGAGTACTGGGGTAAGACACCTGGGTTAGTAGCTAGCTGGCTTATCTTAACCCTTCACACAGAATAGCTTGATAACTTCACACGATGAGCACAGCAGGGGTGGAAGCTGGCTTGGCAGGCAAAATAATTGGATGGAGTAGGCTAGGCTGGACTGGACTCGGTTGTTCTGACTCCCCCACCACAGACTGGAAACTGGCTTATTTTGCAAACTCGGGTCAACCCCTCGTGAGTGATGCAAAAAAGCAGGAAACACTAATACAAAGAGACTGACCAGTGAATAATGTAGAAGCTGGTAGAGTAGCTGGCTTGAGGTAGCTGGCTGGGTGAATCTCGGTAGTCGATAGGCCTACTGGTGACACGAAATGGCCGTCTTGCTGGTCGAAATTTTATCTCCAGAAATCGCTGTAATCGTCAGAATTACAGGCCCTCCGCTGCCACCATTTATCGTAAGGGTTCTTAAATGGAGATATCGTAGGTTGAAAGTAGACACACTTGTAGGATGGTAAATATATTGTCAGACTGAGATGAGGGATGGAGCCCCAGCTGCCTTGCCTGTCTACGCCTGGATGGTCTGCCGCCGAGTGAGGCCGGGACAGAGGAATGGGCCTCCTCGTGTGCATCCCGTGACGTCACACAAAGCCACAGGCCTACGAGGGGTCTCGTGTCTAAAGCACATGGATGATGCTACTGCTATGCTATATAATACTGGGAATACAGGGATCAGCAACTATGCTGACACCCTGACCCTCCTGGCCTCCAGTGTCGTCAGGCCGATTTCCCTCAACCTTTCTTCATAGGACAATCCCCGTAGCTCTGGGACTAGTCTTGTTGCAAACCTTTGCACTTTCTCTAATTTCTTGACGTGCTTGACTAGGTGTGGATTCCAAACTGGTGCTGCATACTCCAGTATGGGCCTGACGTAGATGGTGTACAGAGTCTTAAACGAATCCTTACTGAGGTATCGGAACGCTATCCGTAGGTTTGCCAGGCGCCCGTATGCTGCAGCAGTTATCTGATTGATGTGCGCCTCAGGAGATATGCTCGGTGTTATACTCACCCCCAGATCTTTTTCCTTGAGTGAGGTTTGCAGTCTTTGGCCATCTAAACTATATTGTGTCTGCGGTCTTCTTTGCCCTTCCCCAATCTTCATGACTTTGCATTTGGCAGGGTTAAATTCAAGGAGCCAGTTGCTGGACCAGGCTTGTAGCCTGTCCAGATCTCTTTGTAGTCCTGCCTGATCCTCGTCCGATTCGATTCTTCTCATTAACTTCACATCGTCTGCAAACAAGGACACTTCTGAGTCTATCCCTTCCGTTATGTCGTTCACGTATACCAAGAACAGCACAGGTCCTAGGACTGACCCCTGTGGAACCCCGCTTGTCACAGGCGCCCACTCTGACACCTCGTCGCGTACCATGACTCGTTGTTGCCTCCCTGTCAGATATTCTCTGATCCAGTGCAGTGCCTTTCCTGTTATGTGTGCCTGGTCCTCTAGCTTTTGCAGTAACCTCTTGTGAGGAACTGTGTCGAAAGCCTTCTTGCAGTCCAAACCTAATGTGGCTATACAGCAGTTTCGGGTCAGACTTGACTTTCGATGCTATTTCGTTTTCGTACTGTCGCTGGCCCTCCCTCCTTATCTGTGCTGACTCATTTCTGGGTGCTCGACTAATCTCTTTATTTTCCATGGTTCTTTGCCTCCTGTACCTTTTCCATTCTCTGGTACACTAAGTTTTTGCCTCCCTACACTTTCAGGTAAAGCAAGGACTCGCTTTGGTCTTCCCATTATTTCTATTGCTCTTGGGAACAAACCTTTCCTCTGCCTCCTTGCATTTTGTTGTTACATATTCCATCATCTCGTTTACTGACTTTCCTACTAGTTCTCTGTCCCAATGAACCTCCTGCAAAAAGTTTCTCATACCTGTGTAGTCCCCCCTTTTATAGTTTGGCTTTTCCCATTCAATTCCTGTTACTTTCTCCACTTGTAACTCTACTATATAGTTAAAACTCAGAATCACGTGATCGTTAGCTCCAAGGAGCCTCTCATAAGTGATGTCCTCAATGTCTGAATTGCTCAGGGTGAACACAAGGTCCAGTCTTCCTGGATCTTCCTCCCCTTTCTCTCTGGTAGTGTCCCTGACATGTTGATGCATGACGTTTTCCAGTACCACGTCCATCATCTTGGCTCTCCATGTTTCGGGACCCCCACGTGGCTCCAGGCTTTCCCAATCGATCTCCCTGTGGTTGAAATCGCCTATAACCACTAACTTTGCTCTACTCGAGTGAGCTCTTCTTGCCACCTCAGCCAGTGTGTCCACCATAGCTCTGTTGTTTTCTTCATACTCCTCTCTTGGCCTCCTGCAATTCTGTGGTGGGTTATACATAACTCCAATGACTATGTTCCCCAGACTGAATTGTACCTACTATGTAGTCCCTTTCCTCAATCTCGTCCATGCCTTCCATTTCATCAAATCCCCATCGTGTGTGTGTGTGTGTGTGTGTGTGTGTGTGTGTGTGTGTGTGTGTGTGTGTGTGTGTGTGTGTGTGTGTGTGTGTGTGTGTCTGTGTGTCTGTGGGTGTGTGTGTGTGTGTGTGTGTGTGTGTGTGTGTGTGTTAGTTACCATTTTGTCCTAGGCACATGTCGATTAGACACCTGGCCTGGTGCGTATGTACTCACCTATTTGTGGTTGCAGGGGTCGAGTCCTAGCTCCTGGCCCCGCCTCTTCACCGGTTGCTACTAGGCCCTCTCTCTCCCCGCTCCATGAGCTTTATCAAACCTCGTCTTAAAACTGTGTATGGTTCCTGCCTCCACTACGTCATTTTCTAGGCTATTCCACTGCCTTACAACTCTATGACTGAAGAAATACTTCCTACTATCTCTCTGACTCATTTGTGTCTTCAACTTCCAATTGTGGCCTCTTGTTTCTGTGTCCCCTCCCTGGAACATCCTGTCCTTGTCCACCTTGTCTATTCCACGCAGTATTTTATATGTCGTTATCATGTCTCCCCTGACCCTCCTGTCCTCCAGTGTCGTCAGGCCGATTTCCCTTAATCTTTCTTTATAGGACATTCCCCTTAGCTCTGGAACTAACCTTGTTGCAAACCTTTGTACTTTCTCTAGTTTCTTGACGTGCTTTATCAAGTGCGGGTTCCAAACAGGTGCTGCATACTCCAGTATGGGCCTGACATACACGGTGTACAGTGTCTTGAATGATTCCTTACTAAGGTGTCGGAATGCTGTTCTCAGGTTTGCCAGGCGCCCATATGCTGCAGCAGTTATCTGATTGATGTGTGCTTCCGGAGACATGCTCGGTGTTATACTCACCCCAAGATCTTTCTCCTTGAGTGAGGTTTGCAGTCTTTGGCCACCTAGCATATACTCTGTCTGTGGTCTTCTGTGCCCTTCCCCTATCTTCATGACTTTGCATTTGGCAGGATTAAATTCGAGAAGCCATTTGCTGGACCAGGTGTCCAGTCTGTCCAGGTCTCTTTGAAGTCCTGCCTGGTCCTCATCAGATTTAATTCTCCTCATTAACTTCACATCATCTGCAAACAGGGACACTTCTGAGTCTAACCCTTCCGTCATGTCGTTCACATATACCAAGAATAGCACTGGTCCTAGGACCGACCCCTGTGGGACCCCGCTCGTCACAGGTGCCCACTGTGATACATCATTACGTACCATGACTCGTTGTTGCCTCCCTGTCAGGTATTCTCTGATCCATTGCAGTGCCCTTCCTGTTATATGCGCCTGATGCTCTAGCTTCTGCACTAATCTCTTGTGAGGAACTGTGTCAAAGGCCTTCTTGCAGTCCAAGAAGATGCAATCAACCCACCCCTCTCTCTCTTGTCTTACTTCTGTTATTTTATCATAAAACTCCAGAAGGTTTGTGACACAGGATTTGCCTTCCGTGAATCCGTGCTGGTTGGCATTTATACTCCTGTTCCGTTCCAGGTGCTCCACCACTCTCCTCCTGATAATCTTCTCCATAATTTTGCATACTATACACGTCAATGACACAGGTCTATAGTTTAGTGCCTCTTTTCTGTCTCCTTTTTTGAAAATGGGAACTACATTTGCCGTCTTCCATACCTCAGGTAGTTGCCCAGTTTCCAGGGATGTGTTGAAGATTGTGGTAAGTGGTACGCACAACATATCTGCTCCCTCTCTAAGGACCCACGGAGAGATGTTGGGTCTGTTGGGTGTGTCTGTGTGTGTGCTCACCTAATTGTACTCACCTAGTTGAGGTTGCAGGAGTCGAGTCCAAGCTCCTGGCCCCGCCTCTTCACTGGTCGCCACTAGGTCACTCTCCCTGTACCATGAGCTTTATCGTACCTCTGCTTAAAGCTATGTATGGATGTGTGTGTGTGGGTGTGTGTGTATGTGTGTGCTTGTGTGTGTGTGTCTTGTGTGTGTGCGCTTGTGTGTGTCTTGTGTGTGTGTGTGTGTGTGTGTGTGTGTGTGTGTGTGTGTGTGTGTGTGTGTGTGCTTGTGTGTGTGTGTTTGTTAGTTACCATTTTATCCTAGGCACATGTCGATTAGACACTAGGCCTGGTGTGTGTGTGTGTGTGTGTGTGTGTGTGTGTGTGTGTGTGTGTGTGTGTGTGTGTGTGTGTGTGTGTGTGTGTGTGTGTGTGTGTGTGCTTGTGTGTGTGTCTTGTGTGTGTGAGCTTGTGTGTGTCTTGTGTGTGTGAGCTTGTGTGTGTCTTGTGTGTGAGCTTGTGTGTGTCTTGTGTGTGTGTGTCTTGTGTGTGTGTGTGTGTGTGTCTAGTGTGTGTGAGTGTGTGTGTGTGTGTGTGTGTGTGTGTGTGTGTGTGTGTGTGTGTGTGTGTGTGTGTGTACTCACCTAGTTGTACTCACCTAGTTGAGGCTGCAGGGGTCGAGTACGAGCTCCTGGCCCCGCCTCTTCACTGGTCGCTACTAGGTCACTCTCCCTGAACCGTGAGCTTTATCATACCTCTGCTTAAAGCTATGTATGGATCCTGCCTCCACTACATCGCTTCCTAAACTATTCCACTTTCTGACTACTCTGTGGCTGAAGAAATATTTCCTAACATCCCTGTGATTCATCTGTGTCTTCAACTTCCAACTGTGTCCCCTTGTTGCTGTGTCTCATCTCTGAAACATCCTGTCTTTGTCCACCTTGTCAATTCCTCTCAGTATTTTGTATGTCGTTATCATGTCCCCCCTATCTCTCCTGTCCTCCAGTGTAGTCAGGTCGATTTCCCTTAACCCTCCTCGTTGGACATACCCCTTAGCTTTGGAACTAGTCTTGTTGCAAACCTTTGCACTTTCTCTAGTTTCTTTACGTGCTTGGCTATATGTAGGTTCCAAACTGGTGCCGCATACTCCAATATGGGTCTAACGTACACGGTGTACAGGGTCCTGAACGATTCCTTATTAAGATGTCGGAATGCTGTTCTGAGGTTTGCTAGGCGCCCATATGCTGCAGCAGTTATTTGGTTGATGTGCGCTTCAGGAGATGTGCCTGGTGTTATATTCACCCCAAGATCTTTTTCCTTGAGTGAGGTTTGTAGTCTCTGGCCTCCTAGACTGTACTCAGTCTGCGGTCTTCTTTATCCTTCCCCAATCTTCATGACTTTGCACTTGGTGGGGTTGAACTCCAGGAGCCAATTGCTGGACCAGGTCTGCAGCCTGTCCAGATCCCTTTGTTGTTCAGCCTTGTCCTCGTCTGATTGAATTCTTCTCATCAACTTCACATCATCTGCAAACAGGGACACTTCGGAGACTATTCCTTCCTTTATGTCGTTCACAAATACCAGAAACAGCACCGGTCCTAGGACTGACCCCCTGTGGAATGCCGCTCGTCACAGACGCCCACTCTGACACCTCGCCACGTACCATGACTTGTGCTGTCTTCCTGACAGTTATTCCCTGATTCATTGTAGTGCCTTCCTTGTTATCCCTGCCTGGTCCTCCAGTTTTTGCACTAATCTCTTGTGAGGAACTGTGTCAAAAGCCTTCTTACAGTCCAAGAAAATGCAATCTAGCTACCCCTCTCTCTCTCTTGTCTTACTGCTATCACCCTGTCATAGAACTCCAGGAGGTTTGTGACACAGGATTTTCCGTACCTGAAACCATGTTGGCTGCTGTTGATTAGCTCATTCCTGTCTAGGTGTTCCACCACTCTTCTGATAATCTTCTCTATGGCTTTGCATACTATACTGGTCTGTAGTTTAGTGCTTCTTGTCTGTCTCCTTTTTTTAAAAAATGGACTACATTTGCTGTCTTCCATACCTTAGGTAATCTCCCTGTTTCGACAGATGTGTTGAATATTGTTGTTAGGGGTACACATAGCACCTCTGCTCCCTCTCTCAGGACCCATGGAGAGATGTTATCCAGCCCCATCGCCTTTGAGGTGTTTAGCTCGTGCAGCAGCCTCTTTACTCCTTCCTCGGTTGTATATATTATGTCCAACACTTGGTGGTGTACCCCACCCACCTCTCCGTCCTTCTGGGGCCCCTTCTGTCTCCTCTGTGAACACTTCTTTGAATCTCATGTTGAGTTCCTCACATACTTCATGGACGTTTCTTGTGATCTCACCTCCTTCCTTCCTTAGCCTGATGATCTAGTCCTTGACTGTTGTTTTCCTCCTGATGTGGCTGTACAGCAGCTTCCAGTCAGATTTGGCTTTCGCTGCTATGTCATTTTCATATTGTCGTTGGGCCTCCCTTCTTACCTGTGCATATTCATTTCTGGCTCTACGACTGTTCTCCTTATTCTCCTGGGTCCTTTGCCTTCTATACTTCTTCCATTCCCTAGCACACTTGGTTTTGGCCTCCCTGCACCTTTGGGTGAACCATGGGCTCACCATGGCTTTTTTATTATTCCTGTTACCCTTGGGTACAAACCTCTTCTCAGCTTCCTTGCACATTGCTATCACGTATTCCATCGTCTCGTTTACTGACTTTCCTGCCAGTTCTCTGTCCCACTGAACCCCCCTCCACTTGTAACTCTACTGTGTATTCGAATCTTAAAACCACATGATTGTTGGTCCAAAGGGGTCTTTCATATGTGACGTCCTCATTATCTGCACTACTCAAGGTGAATACTAGGTCCAGTCTCATTGGTTCATCCTCTACTCTCTCTCTCTCTCTCTCTCTCTCTCTCTCTCTCTCTCTCTCTGGTAGTGTTCCTTACGTGTTGGTACATGAAGTTTTCCAGTGCCACCTCCATCATCTTAGCACTCTACGTTTCTTTGCCCCAATGTGGCTTCAAGTTCTCCCAATCGATTTCCTTGTGGTTGAAGTCACCTATGATCAGTAGCTTTGCCCTGCTCGCATGAGCCCTTCTTGCCACTTCAGCCAATTTGTCAACCATCACTCTATTACTCTCATCATACTCTTGCCTTGGCCTCCTTCTGTTCTGTGGTGGGTTATACATCACTGCAATTACCACCTTGGGACCTCCAGACTGAAGTGTTCCTACTTTGTAATCTCTTGCTTCTCCTCTGTCTCCTCTCTCTAGCTCGTCAAAATCCCATTGGTGGAGGAGTAGCAGTGCTACTCCTCCACCCCCTCTGTTCCCTCTGTCTTTCCTCAGGATCTGATATCCCGTTGGAAAGATGTTAGCTGTTATCATACCTGTGAGCTTGGTTTCAATGAGAGCTATGATGTCCGGTGATGCCTCTTTTACTCTTTCGTGCCACTCCTCCCACTTATTTGTTATTCTATCAGCGTTGGTGTACCATACCTTCAGTTTCCTCTCCAGTTTTGGAGGGTCTGTGAGGGTGGGGGACCTGGCAGTGTACTGTGGGATTCTACAGCTGTGTGTTGGGTGGGAGCTGTGGGTGTGGACTGTGGTTTGTGTTGGGATGGCATAATTGGTTGTGGAGTTCTGTGTACTGTTCTGTGTGTGCTTGCTCTTGTTGCTCTGCCCTGCTCTGGTTGTCCTTTGCTAATTCTGTCCTTGTCTCTCCTCTTAGCTCCTTTTGCTTTTGTGTCCTCTCCTTCAGCTGCTGTAATTCTGTGTTCTGTCTCGATCTAGAAACACCTTCTTGTATTCTGCCGAGTCCTTCAACCGTGACTTCTCTTGCAGGATCCTGTTCCACACTGTTTCTGTCTTGAAAATCAGCTTGATCGGTCGTTTTCGCCCCTTCAAATACCCCCCTATTCGCTGAAAAATTATAATCTCGAGCATGTCCTCTTCACCTATTTCTGTGATGATGTTCTGAATCTCCTTTCTTTCTGTCTGCCGTCTTTCGGTGTGTGCCCTTGCCTCGCTCTCCTGAAGCCCATGAATAAACACTGACTTCGCCCTCTCCTCCTCCCATTGCCTTTCCCTCTGTGACTCTGGTTTCTGTCTGCATATGGCCATTTTCTTCCTTGTTTTTTTTCCAGTAGCTCTTGGTGGCATGTTCGTGCCACTGGATTTGACCTATCCCCCTCTCCACCTGCACTCAGCTGCTCTCCCACTTCACTTTTTGGCCCTGTTTGGTAGGTTGATATGGCATTATAAGTTATACCTCCTTCCTTCCCGTTAGGCCTCCCAGCTTCATATGCTGTGTCTTATCAGGTCAATACCCCTGTAACTCCCTTCAGCCTGTTTACCTCATCTTCTAGGATCCTTATCCTGGCTGCTGCCGTTTCGACTTGTGACTCCCAATTCTTCACCTCCTCCAAACCTCTTTTCCAATTTCACAGAAAGCTCTGTCTCCATTTTTGTAGAAAGCTCTCCTAATTTTCTCTCCCACTCTTGCTCCATCCTTTTGCACTGCTCTTCCAGCCACTCCTTCCTACCAGAACCATTCTCCCTCGATCCCTGGGTCCTTCGAGTTCCTCTCTGACTCACCATTTTTTTTGGGGGGGAGAGAAGGGGAAAGTAGAGGGTAAAGAGAGAGAAAGAGAGAGAGAGAGGTGGGGAGGGAGAGAGAGAGATGGGGAAATAGATAGATAGATAGATAGATAGATAGATAGATAGAGAGAGAGAGAGAGAGAGAGAGAGAGAGAGAGAGAGAGAGAGAGAGAGAGAGAGAGAGAGAGAGAGAGAGAGAGAGAGAGAGAAGGGAGACTGTGTGTGTAAGTGTCCAGAGAGACTTGTGTATGTGAGTGTACAGTGAGGCTGTGTGTGTGTGTCTAGTGAGACTGTGTGTGCGCGTGTCCAGTGAGACTGTTTGTGAGCGTTCTGCGCCATACAACAGGATAGGGGTAGTTACTATAGGAAGTCGCAGACAGCTTATTTTTTTAATGCCTGCAAATATCACCTTCTGCAACGTCAGCTGCAGGTGTTTGACTGCCACATTCCCTTCACCCAATAGCAACACAAGTGGAGATTCAGCTCTTGTCCCTTCAAAGCCAATGTCACAACCAGTGTTGATGTGTTCTCCTCACTGCCAGTAGTAATCCACCCGTCTCTTTTAATATGTTTACTCCCAGGTAGTTATACGGGAAATTAGGTTAATATACTTCAACCTAACCGTTTTCCGGACCTAATCTAACTTAACCTAATCAATCCTAGCCTAGAATAACAAATAAAATTTACGTGAAATTTCAAACATGTAGAAATTCACGAATGGAAATTCGTGTGACACTGGTTGTCTTAATTGGAGAGGACGTCAATATACATGGCGACCAGGGGACAATTTTCACAGATTCTCTACAGAGAATCTACCCCTACCTCACCTGTGCTATTTGTGCCAGGGGCTCCACAACGACACATCACCTAAAGGCAATAATAGCCCAACAAAAAACTGCAGTGTGAATGATCACACAGTCCACAGCTAGACAACCCCTTCCCTTTCCACTTGAAGTACTGTGCAACCTACATTTACAGAACAATTGATTCTAATATAAATCCTGACCTGAAACGCTTTCTTGACAGTTGAAACAGGACCCATAAACACAATACTAGACACAAAAATCTCTATGACATTCCCTGTGTCAGGTTAAATCTTTTCAACTCAATGTACAAAAAAGGGCCCAAAATCTGGATCTCTCTGCCAGAAATCTCCAGAACCACTGACTCAGCTAGCATTTTTAAACTACAGTTAGAAAATACTTTATCTCCTTAAAGTGAGATAGCAGAGGACAACGAGTAACTAGCTCCCTTAATTAAGGTTTACTATACAAATATTAGGACTCTAAGAAATAAGATAGATGAGCTAAGATTACTTGCAAGCGTAGGTAATATAGATATTATTGGTATAACAGAGACTTGGTTCAACCTGAAAGATAGAAAAATGCCTTCTGAATGCAACATACAGGGTTATAAACTATTCCACACTGATAAGGTCAACAGGAAGGGTGGTGGACTGGCGATGTATGTCAGAGAAATTTTAAATTGTTGTCTTAGACATTATATAAGATTAGAAACATCGAACACAGAATCTGTTTAGCTACAGTTTCTCGAGGGTCGTGACAAATTAGTTTTGGGTGTGATTTATAGGCCCCCAAACCTTGATAGGGAGTGCAGTAAGCTATTATAGGACGAAATTCATAAGGCATCTAGATATGAAAATGTTGTGATAATGGGAGATTTTAACGTTTGACAAATTGATTGGAACAATATGACAGGAAATCTTGAGTCTAGTGACTCTCTTGATACGGTTCAGGATTGCTTTTTAGAACAGGTTGTGACAGAACCAGCTACAGGAAACAATCTGCTTGACTTGGTTCTTGCCAACAAAGAGTCACTAATTAATAATCTTGAGGTTAATGATGAGCTTGGGGAAAGTGATCACAAATCACTTAGTTTTAATATATCATGGAATTACCCAGATAACTGCAATCAAATCTCTGTCCCAGATTTTCGCTTGGCCAACTTCATGGGACTGAAAAATTACCTGGGCGGGCTAAACTGGGATGTCCTGACTATGGGTCAGGTAGGTGATCTTGGTTGCCAATATGATGTTTTTCAGAGCATAGTTCTAGCTGCCCAGACAACTTTTGTTCCGAGTAGGGAAATTAGATCTAACAAAAATCATCCCAAATGGATGAACAATAGATTAAAACATCTGATTGGTCAAAAGAGAGGCATATACAGGCGTATCAAAAGAGGGGATAGGCAGTTAAGAAATCAATATATTCAATTAAAGAGAGAAATAAAGAAAGGAATACGAAAAGCAAAAAGGGATTATGAGGCTAAGGTCGCAAGGGATTCAAAAGGGTTATTTCAGGTATACAGAAGTAACATTAGGGAAAAGATTGGCCTAATTAATAGTAACTCTGGTCAGATCACTGACAGTGATAGGGATACGTGTGAAATTCTCAATACCTACTTCCTCTCAGTTTTCACCTAGGAAAATACTAGCGATATTCGTGAAATAATAAATTATGTAGAACAGGGCAATAAAAAACTATGCACGATTGCGGTAACTGGTGACATGGTCCTCAGACAAAAAGAGAAACTAAAACCTAACAAATTCCCAGGTCCTGATGAACTGTTTGCAAGGGTGTTAAAGGAATGTTAAGAGGAACTTACCATACCCCGGCCGGGATTGAACCCGCGGTCAGAGAGTCTCAAAACTCCAGCCCGTCGCGTTAGCCACTAGACCAGCTAGCCACAATAAGATTCGTCCAACTAGGTATAGTGGTGCCTGTGCTAACCTTCCTATGGTGTAGAAATATACCTAGTTGGACGAATCTTATTGTGGCTACTGGTCTAGTGGCTAACGCGACGGGCTGGAGTTTTGAGACTCTCTGACCGCGGGTTTGTTTGCAATAGTGTCATTACGATTTCGTGAGTCAAGAGGAACTTAGTATACCTTTGGCTAATCTTTTTAACATATCGCTACAAACTGGCATAGTGCCTGATAAGTGGAAAATGGCAAATGTAATACCTATTTACAAGACAGGTGACAGGTCCTTGGCTTCGAACTATGGACCAATAAGCCTTACCTCCATAGTGGGAAAATTTATGGAATCAATAATTGCCGAAGCAATTCGTAGCCATCTTGACAGGCACAGATTGATTAATGAATCTCAACACGGTTTTACAAAGGGGCGTTCCTGTCTTACGAATTTACTAACATTTTTCACTAAGGTGTTTGAGGAGGTAGATCATGGTAATGAATATGATATTGTGTATATGGACTTCAGTAAGGCTTTCGATAGAGTTCCACATAAGAGGCTATTGAGGAAGGTTGAGGCACATGGAATAGGAGGAGAAATTTTTTCCTGGGTAGAGGCATGGCTGACAAATAGGCAGCAGAGAGTTTGCATAAATTGGGAGAAATCGGAATGGGGGCACGTCACAAGCGGTGTTCCTCAGGGGTCAGTGTTGGGCCCGTTGTTGTTCACAATCTACATAAACGACATAGACTATGGAATAAATAGCGACATAAGCAAATTTGCTGATGACACCAAAATAGGCATTCCAATTCATTCTAATGAGGACACTAGAGCACTCCAGGATGAATTGAATAGACTGATGCACTGGTCGGAGAAGTGCAAAGTTCTAAATGTTGGACAGTTAAATAACCATGCCACATATAAACTAAGTAATGTAGATCTTAATGCTACTGATTGCGAAAAGGATTTAGGAGTTCTGGTTAGCAGTAATTTAAAACCAAGACTACAGTGCATTAGTGTTCGCAATAAAGCTAACAGAATTCTTGGCTTCATATCTAGAAGTATAAATAATAGAAGTCCTCAGGTTGTTCTTCAACTCTATATATCCTTGGTTAGGCCTCATTTAGACTATGCTGCTCAGTTCTGGTCACCGTATTACAGAATGGATATAAATGCTCTGGAAAACGTACAAAGGAGGATGACAAAGATGATCCCATGTATCAGAAATCTTCCCTATGAGGATAGACTGAGGGCCCTGAATCAGCACTCTCTAGAAAGGCGTAGAATTAAGGGGATATGATTGAGGTGTATAAATGGAAAACAGGAATAAATAAAGGAGATGTAAATAATGTGCTGAAAATTTCCAGCCAAGACAGGACTTGCAGCAATAGTTTCAAGTTGGAAAAATTCAGATTCAGGAAGGATATAGGAAAGCACTGGTTTGGTAATAGAGTTGTGGATGAGTGGAACAAACTCCCGAGTACAGTTATTGAGGCTAAAACCTTGTGTAGTTTTAAAAATAGGTTAGATAAATACATGAGTGGGTGTGGGTGGGTGTGGGTGGGTGTTGGTGGGTGTGGGTGGGTGTGGGTGGGTGTGAGTTAGACCTGACTAGCTTGTGCTGCTGGGTCTGGTGCTGTGCTCCTTCTTTGAGTGGAAGTGACCAATCTGGATGGGTCATTGGGCTTATCCGGGGGGGGGACATTGACCTGCTCCTCATGGGTCAGTAGGCCTGTTGCAGTGTTCCTTCTTTCTTATATTCTTATGTTCTTAACCTATCCCAGCCCATCGTAAATAAATATGTAAAAACTATACACGCATTTGCTCAATATGACGGACATAGGTAAAACATTATAATCAATATATATTTACTCTCACTGTCTGTAATCCTCTCAAATGTTAAACATTCTATAGTGTCCACCTTAAGTTAATAATCAAAACTATAATTATTCTGTACCAAACCTGTTAAAGTCATATAGCAGAAGCTGTTAGAATATTCAGTTTTCTTCTGTTCATTGTAACTCACCTAATGACCATATGTATTATTACTGCATTTTATTTACTTTATTAATCTTAAGTTAGTCTTAAGTTTACCTGAAATGCTCTACATATAAAGGGGCTTTTGGCATGTACACCCAAGTGTTACTCCTGTGTACAAACATGTATCATGCTAAAATAAAAATTATTATTATTATTATTATTATTATTATTATTATTATTATTATTATTATTATTATTATTATTAATATTTTTATTACGGTAGTTGTGGAAAATTGCATTTATGTGAATGTATCATTATATACATAACAGTAAATGAACAAAGATAATTATTATTTATCAGTTAGACAAGTAGGAATTTGGGACACCTAGGTCGCAAAAAATGTTCCCCTTCGATACCTACCACTGTCATATCCACAAGTTGCTCTGGACCTATTAATTACAAATAAAATATCACCAGGAATGCTGGTAAATATATAAATTTGTGGACTGTATTTTAAAAATAATAAATGGTTATATACATACACATATACATGACAGAAAGAGAATATCTTAATATCACTCACCAATTTGACTGGAGACCAAGTTGTATCATACTCAGAAAACCACACTAACTAAATTTATGAAAACACTGGCCAGAATTATAACATAAATCTAAATAGCTTATCTGAGGTTCCTGGAGCTGTCTTGTCCAGTCGTCTGATATCTCAAGTTATGCAGGAATGCACATCCAACAATTTCGCCTCCTACTTGAGAGGTGTCAGCACAATTTTACCTCTAGAGCACGAAAATTCTTCACATTATTAATTAACGTCTGTTACTTTCAATTCAAAACAAACAAAGGCCAGTCCCTTCTGCGCAGGCGCAGGGTTTCTCATTTTCGATAACATACTTCTTTTAAAAATACACTTTTAATCAGGTTTATTTACACAGCATAGTATTGGGAAATTATTTTCCACAGTAGTCACGTGATATTAGCAGATGTTGTACAGAAAAACTTATAAATCTGTTTTGCCATCATCAGGATCGTCATCACCTGCGGAGTTTGTAGATACAATTGAAGTTTGTAAGAAACATATCCTCGTATCACACAAGACTCATGGTATCAAATTTTATTCAGTCAAATACCCCGAGCCACTCGTCGGAACAAGCTAAGAAATAATTGGAAGAGAACAATATCAGAGTTCTCGAAATCTTAATAACACAATTGCAAACAAACTACTGAACGGGTGGGGGTCGAACCCCTAGCGTATGAGTTCTATAACTCGTGGGTCCGTGCGTTAACCACTAGGCCAGCTGGTCAGTGTGGTTTAGAACTCTCTTGTCTTGGGTTCAAACCCCCAGCCATTCTCTGATTTGAACAACATCAATGTTATCCTGTCTCAAGAGAACAGCTCTGACTTCAGTACCATGGAATCTTCAAGCTAGGAACACATCACCAGTGGCACGCTAGACACAGCAGAGAATACAAACCTGCAGTCGAGTAATAGGCTTAACTTTAAACAATTTCTTTTGTTTGTTTTATTCCTAACTGCCTCAAATCAAATGAAAATATGTCTAAATATTAACAAGTAGTTCAATACTTTTTTACACGTTAACTTACGTTACAAGAAGGGATGTCACAAAGTACCGACATCGGTTGGTATCGGCCATTTTTACATTATTGGTGAAAAAAAAGGCCGATACCAGTCGATACGTCTTAAAATATTAATGTTACATGTGTGCTTAAAAATTAAACACACACACACAAACACACACACACACACACACACACACACACACACACACATACACACACACACACACACACACACACACACACACACACACACACACACACACACACATAATCCCACCAAGTGCAAAGTCATGAAGATTGGGGAAGGGCAAAGAAGACCGCAGACGGAGTACAGTCTAGGGGGCCAAAGACTACAAACCTCACTCAAGGAAAAAGATCTTGGGGTGAGTATAACACCAGGCACATCTCCTGAAGCGAACATCAACCAAATAACTGCTGCAGCATATGGGCGCCTGGCAAACCTCAGAACAGCATTCCGACATCTTGATAAGGAATCGTTCAGGACCCTGTACACCGTATACGTTAGGCCCATATTGAAGTATGCGGCACCAGTTTGGAACCCACACCTAGCCAAGCATGTAAAGAAACTAGAGAAAGTGCAAAGGTTTGCAACAAGACTAGTCCCAGAGCTAAGAGGTATGTCCTACGAGGAGAGATTAAGGGAAATCAACCGACGACATTGGAGGGGAGGAGAGATAGGGGGGGGGGATGATAACGACTTACAAAATACTGAGAGGAATTGACAAGGTGGACAAAGACAGGATGTTCCAGAGACTGGGCACAGCAATACGGGGACACAGTTGAAAGCTGAAGACACAGATGAATCACAGGGATGTTAGGAAGTATTTTTCAAGCCACAGAGTAGTCAGAAAGTGGAATAGTTTAGGAAGCGATGTAGTGGAGGCAGGATCCATACATAACTTTAAGCAGAGGTATGATAAAGCTCATGGTTCAGGGAGAATGACCTAGTAGCGACCAGTGAAGAGTCGGGGCCAGGAGCTTGGACTCGACCCCTGCAACCTCAACTAGGTGAGTACACACACACACACACACACACACACACACACACACACACACACACACACACACACACACACACACACACACAGGCTGGACACGTGGTTCAGAAACTGGCTTCTCGAATTCAACCCTGCCAAATGCAAAGTCATGAAGATTGCGGAGGGGCAAAGAAGACCGCAGACAGGCTAGGTGGACAAAGACTACAGACCTCACTCAGGGAGAAAGACCTTGGAGTGACCAGAACACCGAGCACTTCACCGGAGGCACGCATCAACCAGATAACTGCTGCAGCATACGGGCGCCTGGCAAACCTGAGAATAGCGTTCCGATACCTTAATAAGGAATCGTTTAAGACACTGTACACTGTGTATGTTAGGCCCATACTGGAGTATGCAGCACCAGTCTGGAACCCACACCTGGTCAAGCACGTCAAGAAGTTAGGGAAAGTACAAAGGTTTGCAACAAGGCTAGTTCCAGAGCTCAGGGGAATGTCGTACGAGGAAAGGTTGAGGGAAATCGGACTGACGACACTGGAGGACAGAAGGGTCAGGGGAGACATGATAACGATATACAAGTTACTGCGAGGAATAGACAAGGTGGACAGAGACAGGATGTTCCAAAGAGGGGACACAGAAACAAGGGGTCACAATTGGAAGCTGAAGACTCAGATGAGTCACAGGGACGTTAGGAAGTATTTCTTCAGTCATAGAGTCGTCAGGAAGTGGAACAGCCTAGCAAGTGAAGTAGTGGAGGCAGGGACCATACATAGTTTTTAGAAGAGGTATGACAAAGCTCAGGAAGCAGAGAGGGAGAGGACCTAGTAGCGATCAGTGAAGAGGCGGGGCCAGGAACTGAGTCTCGACTCCTGCAACCACAATTAGGTGAGTACACACACACACACACACACACACACACACACACACACACACACACACACACACACACACACACAGAGGTGCGTATAACAGAAAGGGCGCTGCAGTGGATCAGAGAATACCTGACAGGGAGGCAACAACGAGTCATGGTACGTGACGAGGTATCAGACTGGGCACCTGTGACGAGCGGGTTTCCACAGGGGTCAGTGCTAAGACCAGCGCTATTTTTGGTATGTGTGAAGGGATACTCTCAGAAGTGTCCCTGTTTGTAGATGATGTGAAGTTAATGAGGAGAATTAAATCGGAAGAGGATCAGGCAGGACTACAAAGAGACCTGGACAAGCTGGAAGCTTGGTCCAGCAACTGGTTCCTTGAATTTAACCCCACCAAATGCAAAGTCATGAAGATCGGGGAAGGACAAAGAAGACCGCAGACAGAGTATAGGATCCTGGGGTGAGTATAATACTGAGCACATCTCCTGAGGCACACATCAACCAGATAACTGTTGCAGCATATGTGCGCCTGGCAAACCTGAGAACAGCGTTCCTATACATAGTTTTAAGACGAGGTTAGATAAAGCTCATGGATCCGGGAGAGAGAGTACCTAGTAGCAATCAGTGAAAAGGCGGGGGCAGGAGCTATGTCTCGACCCCTGCAACCACAAATAGGTGAGTATACAAACACACACACACAATTAACAAGTGCCTTTGACAACCAGTAACTAACATACCAGACCAAGTGATGATATTAACATTATCATCTCAGATAAATCAAGTTATTTAATAATTAACCTTCCTGTGTTATTTAATATCTATTGTGCAATAGCAATTACCTTATATATTGAACATAGTCATTATAATTTGAAAAATAAAAAATACAGGTAAAGCATTAGTTTCGGTATCTGTATCAGCCGAAAATTGGGTATCGGGATCAGCAAAAAAAAAAAAAAAATTAGTAACGTTCCATTCATAGGTATAAAAAAAAAATTGCAATTTAATAACGGCTTAACATAATTTTGAATCCAACGTCACTTACGGAGACTGTGTTTATAAATACAATATACAAATAACCGGCACATAGAAACTTATGACGACGTTTCGGTCCGATTTGGACTATTGACTAGTCACACTAACACACCAAGTTGTCGACCGAAACGTCGTCTTGAGTTGCTCGTATGTACGGGTTATTTATGTATTGTTGCAGTCACGGTATTGTAAGTTTTTATTCAAACGAAACTCGTCATTATCATGTGATGTTGCCACAGCTAGAAACTACATGAAAAAATACCACAGTGAAAATAGGAAATGAAATCTGAGCGCTTTCATGTGCTTACACACATCTTCAGGGGAATTCCTCTGAGGATGTGTGTGAGCACATGAAAGCGCTCAGGTTTAATTTCCTGTTGTCACTGTGGTATTTTTGTCATATTTGCAATCACGAGTTTTATTGTGATTTCTTCCCTAAGACTGCATGTACGAAGCTACGGACGGTTTAATTATGTATGACTTCCTGACCTCATAACCTGGATGAGGTCAGACGCTGATCTACACAAATTATTCAGAAATGCTAGGATTTTTTGTGAATTTGTTTTCACATAGGTCTCCGAGAACATGGTTAGGTCTATGCTTAGGCTCAACCAGTAATCAGCAAAATTATATTTGACATTCGCATATAGTTTTGGTCTCTCACTCAGACGTTCAGAACTTCTTATCCTGTCATGGGAGGTTTCAAAGAATTGGATCTGACCTTCCTTTCGTCGGATCGAACCTGTCTGTCTTTCATTCCACAGAGTGCCGTATAACCCCAACGTATTTAGCGCTTCAATGTGAATTTAGTAGTAGTAGTAGTAGTAGTAGTAGTAGTAGTAGTAGTAGTAGTAGTAGTAGTAGTTGTTGTTGTTGTAGTAGTAGTAGTAGTAGTAGTAGTAGTAGTAGTAGTAATAATAATAATAATAATAATAATAATAATAATAATAATAATAATAGCAATAATAATAAATAACCCCAAACGGGGACCCTTAAGTGGTTGCCAAAATTATTTTTCTTATTTTTCATCCAACTTGTCTATTACTCTCATAACTCAAGAACCTTTCATCCGATGGAGCTCAAAATTTAAAAGTTTGTGTACGGTAACGAGGACAAGATTCTAGGAACACTTATTATGTGCAGAAACCCTAGGATAACTTGCAAAATCCTCAGTGGTGGAGCTTCCCCCAGACAACTTTTGTTCCGAGTAGGAAATTAGATCTAACAAAAATCATCCCAAATGGATGAACAATAGATTAAAACAAATCATTGGTCAAAAGAGAGGCATATATAGGCGTATCAAAAGAAAGGAGGGGCAGTTAAGAAATCAATATATCAATTAAAAAGAGAAATAGAAAAATTAATAAGAAAAACAAAAAGGGATTATGAGGCTAAAGTCGCAAGGGGTTCGAAGACTAACCCAAAAGGGTTCTTTCAGGTATACAGAAGAAATACGTGTTTGGAGGTCCCTTAATGTTTCGCCCACGTATAATTTGCTGCAGTCATTACAAGGGATTATGTATACCCCTGCAGAGGATGGAAGCTTGTCATGTCTATTACTGGTAATGTCCTTAATGATCGTGGTTGTGGAGGTAGATACTTGGAAAAAAGCATTGGAAAAGATGTTGGAAACGTGTTTGGCAATGGAGTTGGTGGGGAGGACTATGTATCTCTTCTCGGCAGTGTCTTCTCTGGGTGTGTTGAAGATGTTTAATGCCCGTCGTCTGCAGTCTCTGATGAAGTGACGAGGATAGTGGAGTTTAGAAAATACTTGTTCAATTATAGTGCATTCTTCCTCAAGGAACTCATTGCTGCAGATTCTGAGTGCGCGCAGGAAGAAGCCTATAATTACACCACGTTTAGTTTTGGTGTCGTGGTGAGAGTAGAAGTGGAGAAGATCGTTTTGGTTGGTGGGTTTTCGATAGACTTTAAAACGAAGTTCATGGTCAGCTTTGCAGGGAAGAATGGATATCTATCGAAAACCTACCAACCAAAACGATCTTCACCACTTCTACTCTTATCACGACACCAAAACTAAACGTGGTGTAATTATAGGCTACTTCCTGCGCGCACTCAGAATCTGCAGCAATGAGTTCCTTGAGGAAGAATGCACTGTAAGTGAACAAGTATTTTCTAAACTCCACTATCCTCGTCACTTCATCAGAGACTGCAGACGGCGGGCATTAAACATCTTCAACACACCCAGAGAAGATTGAGACACTTATGCAGCATATGGGAATCTTTATTCAGGAAACGTTTCGCCACACAGTGGCTTCATCAGTCCAATACAAAGAGGAAGGCGTAAGTAGAGGAGGAGTATGAGGTAATCAGTCCCTCAGCCTGGAGTCGATGTGTTCAGTCCATCAATCTTGTAGAATGTACAGCACAGGGCCGTAGACGTGGCTTATATACTGTAGTGAGGTGACTTGAAGCAGACGGAGGCGGGATCATAGTGGTACCATCCACTAGTCGAAGTAGGTCTTTGTCCAAAGGTTGAACAAGCGTTGAAGAATTCTTTGTAAGAAGATCCCATGATGCTGCAGTGTCTGACAGTTGTGATGAATGGTTTGAAAAACCGACAAGTTGAAGATTGAGACACTTATGCAGCATATGGGAATCTTTATTCAGGAAACGTTTCGCCACACAGTGGCTTCATCAGTCCAATACAAAGAGGAAGGCGTAAGTAGAGGAGGAGTATGAGGTAATCAGTCCCTCAGCCTGGAGTCGATGTGTTCAGTCCATCAATCTTGTAGAATGTACAGCATAGGGCCGTAGACGTGGCTTATATACTGTAGTGAGGTGACTTGAAGCAGACGGAGGCGGGATCATAGTGGTACCATCCACTAGTCGAAGTAGGTCTTTGTCCAAAGGTTGAACAAGCGTTGAAGAATTCTTTGTAAGAAGATCCCATGATGCTGCAGTGTCTGACAGTTGTGATGAATGGTTTGAAAAACCGACAAGTTGAAGATTGAGACACTTATGCAGCATATGGGAATCTTTATTCAGGAAACGTTTCGCCACACAGTGGCTTCATCAGTCCAATACAAAGAGGAAGGCGTAAGTAGAGGAGGAGTATGAGGTAATCAGTCCCTCAGCCTGGAGTCGATGTGTTCAGTCCATCAATCTTGTAGAATGTACAGCATAGTGCCGTAGACGTGGCTTATATACTGTAGTGAGGTGACTTGAAGCAGACGGAGGCGGGATCATAGTGGTACCATCCACTAGTCGAAGTAGGTCTTTGTCCAAAGGTTGAACAAGGGACTGACCACCTCAAAACTTTAAGGGTGATGGACTGATTACATCGTCTTCAAGTATCTTCTGCTTCTATCAACTTTCCTGTACTCGACTGAAGAAGCCTACTGTGTAGGCGAAACGTTTCGAAATAAAGATACCTAACTGTTGCATATGTGTCTTACCTAACAATCCTGGAATCATCACTTATTTCTATATCCGACAACTTCAACCAGAACAATGGCTTCTATAACATAGCTGAACCACTTGCCAAGAAACTTCTTCATCGCTATCCCACATAAGAGCATAGGAATGGAAGAACATTGCAGAAGGTCTGCTCACAAACTTATCCAATCTCCCTTCCAAGCTACCCAAGATTTTAGACTCTATAACCCCACTCGGTAGATCATCAGATGCAGCATTCTCCACCTGACCTCAACATTCTGAACCTGACTATAAATACTCGCGTACCTTCCACCCCAGGTAGATCTGTTTGTGACTTGAAAAAGCCCACTGTGTGGGTGAAACGTTGTCAATAAAGAATCCCATTATAAGAACATAAGAACATAAGAACATAAGAACGAAGGAACACTGCAGAAGGCCTACTGGCCCATGCGAGGCAGGTCCAAGTCTCCTACCGGCTTAAGCCAATGCACCCAACCTAGTCAGGTCAGGTCACATTGACTTAAGGGAGGAACACGGCAACCGACCTGTTAGCACAAGCTATCAGGTCTAACTCACACCCACCCACATCTACTCATGTGTTTATCCAACCTATTTTTAAAGCTACACAACGTTCTGGCCTCTATAACGGTACTTGGGAGTTTGTTCCACTCATCCACAACTCTATTACCAAACCAGTACTTTCCTATATCCTTCCTGAATCTGAATTTTTCCAACTTAAAACCATTGCTGCGAGTCCTGTCTAGGCTAGATATTTTCAGCACACTATTTACATCCCCTTTATTTATTCCTGTCTTCCATTTATACACCTCAATCATATCCCCCCTAATTCTACGTCTTTCTAGAGAGTGCAGTTTCAGGGCCCTTAGTCTATCCTCATAGGGAAGGTTTCTGATACATGGGATCATCTTTGTCATCCTCCTTTGTACATTTTCCAGAGAATTTATATCCATTCTGTAATACGGTGACCAAAACTGTGCAGCATAATCTAGATTGAGACACTTATGCAGCATATGGGAATCTTTATCCAGGAAACGTTTCGCCACACAGTGGCTTCATCAGTCCAATACAAAGAGGAAGGCTTTAAAATGGTATGAAATACCGACAGATTGTTAGGTAAGACACATATGCAACAGTTAGGTATCTTTATTTCGAAACGTTTCGCCTACACAGTAGGCTTCTTCAGTCGAGTACAGAAAGGTTGATAGAAGCAGAAGATACTTGAAGACGATGTAATCAGTCCATCACCCTTAAAGTTTTGAGGTGGTCAGTCCCTCAGTCTGGAGAAGAGCATTGTTCCGTTGTCTGAAACAATATGAAGTTGAAGTGACAGAATGGGGCCTTTATATAGTGCCAGGAGGTGAGACGTAGGTTGCTTTGGGAGGGCAGGTCCTTCTCAAACCCAGCCGTTCTCACTAGTAGAGGTTGTCGAAGTGGTCTGTACCAAGATACCCTTGTGTTGCAGTGTCTGACAGAATGAAAATTAAAATGGTATGAAATACCGACAGATTGTTAGGTAAGACACATATGCAACAGTTAGGTATCTTTATTTCGAAACGTTTCGCCTACACAGTAGGCTTCTTCAGTCGAGTACAGAAAGGTTGATAGAAGCAGAAGATACTTGAAGACGATGTAATCAGTCCATCACCCTTAAAGTTTTGAGGTGGTCAGTCCCTCAGTCTGGAGAAGAGCATTGTTCCGTTGTCTGAAACAATATGAAGTTGAAGTGACAGAATGGGGCCTTTATATAGTGCCAGGAGGTGAGACGTAGGTTGCTTTGGGAGGGCAGGTCCTTCTCAAACCCAGCCGTTCTCACTAGTAGAGGTTGTCGAAGTGGTCTGTACCAAGATACCCTTGTGTTGCAGTGTCTGACAGAATGAACATTAAAATGGTATGAAATACCGACAGATTGTTAGGTAAGACACATATGCAACAGTTAGGTATCTTTATTTCGAAACGTTTCGCCTACACAGTAGGCTTCTTCAGTCGAGTACAGAAAGGTTGATAGAAGCAGAAGATACTTGAAGACGATGTAATCAGTAAATCACCCTTAAAGTTTTGAGGTGGTCAGTCCCTCAGTCTGGAGAAGAGCATTGTTCCGTTGTCTGAAACAATATGAAGTTGAAGTGACAGAATGGGGCCTTTATATAGTGCCAGGAGGTGAGACGTAGGTTGCTTTGGGAGGGCAGGTCCTTCTCAAACCCAGCCGTTCTCACTAGTAGAGGTTGTCGAAGTGGTCTGTACCAAGATACCCTTGTGTTGCAGTGTCTGACAGAATGAACATTAAAATGGTATGAAATACCGACAGATTGTTAGGTAAGACACATATGCAACAGTTAGGTATCTTTATTTCGAAACGTTTCGCCTACACAGTAGGCTTCTTCAGTCGAGTACAGAAAGGTTGATAGAAGCAGAAGATACTTGAAGACGATGTAATCAGTAAATCACCCTTAAAGTTTTGAGGTGGTCAGTCCCTCAGTCTGGAGAAGAGCATTGTTCCGTTGTCTGAAACAATATGAAGTTGAAGTGACAGAATGGGGCCTTTATATAGTGCCAGGAGGTGAGACGTAGGTTGCTTTGGGAGGGCAGGTCCTTCTCAAACCCAGCCGTTCTCACTAGTAGAGGTTGTCGAAGTGGTCTGTACCAAGATACCCTTGTGTTGCAGTGTCTGACAGAATGAACATTAAAATGGTATGAAATACCGACAGATTGTTAGGTAAGACACATATGCAACAGTTAGGTATCTTTATTTCGAAACGTATCGCCTACACAGTAGGCTTCTTCAGTCGAGTACAGAGAGGTTGATAGAAGCAGAAGATACTTGAAGACGATGTAATCAGTAAATCACCCTTAAAGTTTTGAGGTGGTCAGTCCCTCAGTCTGGAGAAGAGCATTGTTCCGTTGTCTGAAACAATATGAAGTTGAAGTGACAGAATGGGGCCTTTATATAGTGCCAGGAGGTGAGACGTAGGTTGCTTTGGGAGGGCAGGTCCTTCTCAAACCCAGCCGTTCTCACTAGTAGAGGTTGTCGAAGTGGTCTGTACCAAGATACCCTTGTGTTGCAGTGTCTGACAGAATGAACATTAATGTTCATTTAATCATAAGAACATAAGAACGAAGGAACACTGCAGAAGGCCTACTGGCCCATGCGAGGCAGGTCCAAGTCTCCTACCGGCTTAAGCCAATGCACCCAACCTAGTCAGGTCAGGTCACATTGACTTAAGGGAGGAACACGGCAACCGACCTGGTAGCACAAGCTATCACGTCTAACTCACACCCACCCACATCTACTCATGTATTTATCCAACCTATTTTTAAAGCTACACAACGTTCTAGCCTCTATAACGGTACTTGGGAGTTTGTTCCACTCATCCACAACTCTATTACCAAACCAGTACTTTCCTATATCCTTCCTGAATCTGAATTTTTCCAACTTAAAACCATTGCTGCGAGTCCTGTCTAGGCTAGATATTTTCAGCACACTATTTACATCCCCTTTATTTATTCCTGTCTTCCATTTATACACCTCAATCATATCCCCCCTAATTCTACGTCTTTCTAGAGAGTGCAGTTTCAGGGCCCTTAGTCTATCCTCATAGGGAAGGTTTCTGATACATGGGATCAACTTTGTCATCCTCCTTTGTACATTTTCCAGAGAATTTATATCCATTCTGTAATACGGTGACCAAAACTGTGCAGCATAATCTAAATGAGGCCTAACCAAGGATGTATAGAGTTGAAGAACAACCTGAGGACTCCTATTATTTATGCTTCTTGATATGAAGCCAAGGATTCTATTAGCTTTATTGCGAACACTTATGCACTGTTGTCTTGGTTTCAGATTACTGCTAACCAGAACTCCTAAATCTTTTTCGCAATCCGTAATATTAAGATCTACATTATTTAGTTTATATGTGGCATGGTTATTGTCCTGTCCAACATTTAGAACTTTGCATTTGTCTATATTAAACTGCATCTGCCACTTCTCCGACCACTGCATCAGTCTATTCAAATCTTCCTGGAGTGCTCGAATGTCCTCGTCAGAATGAATTCGACGGCCTATTTTGGTGTCATCGGCAAACTTGCCGATGTCGCTCTTTATGCCCTCATCTATGTCGTTTATGTAGATTGTGAACAGCAGGGGGCCCAACACTGACCCCTGTGGAACACCGCTCGTGACACTTCCCCACTCTGATTTCTCCCCATTTATGCAAACTCTCTGCTGCCTATTTGTCAACCATGCCTCTATCCAGGAAAAAATTTCTCCTCCTATTCCATGTGCTTTAATTTTCCTCAACAGTCTCTGATGTGGGACCCTGTCAAAAGCCTTACTGAAGTCCATATACACAATATCATATTCATTACCATGATCTACCTCCTCAAATACCTTAGTGAAAAAAGTTAATAAATTCGTAAGGCAGGAACGCCCCTTTGTAAAACCATGCTGAGATTCGTTGATTAATTTATGCTTTTCAAGGTGGCTACGAACTGCCTCGGCAATTATTGATTCCATAAATTTTCCCACTATGGAGGTCAGGCTTATTGGTCTATAGTTCGAAGCTAAGGACCTGTCACCTGTTTTGAAAATAGGTATCACATTTGCCATTTTCCACTTATCTGGCACCATGCCAGTTTGTAGTGATATGTTGAAAAGATTAGCCAAAGGTGTGCTAAGCTCCTCTTTACATTCCTTTAGAACCCTTGCATACAGTTCATCAGGGCCTGGGGATTTGTTAGGTTTTAATTTATCTATTTGCCTAAGGACCATGTCACTTGTGACCCTAATAGTGCACAGTTTATTATCGTCCTGTTCTACATAATTTTTCATTACTGGAATATCGCTGGTATCCTCCTGTGTAAAAACTGAGAGGAAGTATGTGTTAAAAATTCTACACATTTCCTTATCACTGTCAGTGAGCTGACCCGAGGAACTTTTGAGTGGGCCTATCTTGTCCCTGATCTTACTTCTGTATACCTGAAAGAATCCTTTTGGGTTAGTCTTCGATTCTCTTGCAACTTTAACCTCATAATCTCTTTTTGCTTTTCTAATTCCCTTTTTTATTTCTCTCTTTAACTGAATATATCGATTTCTCAATTGCCCCTCTCCTCTTTTGATTTGCCTATATATGCCTCTCTTTTGACCAATCAGATATTTTAATCTATTGTTCATCCATTTAGGATCATTTTTGTTTGATCTGATTTCCCTATTTGGAACATAATTTGACTGAGCAGCTAGAACTATGCCCTGGAAAGCATCATATCGGCAACCGTCACCACCTACCTGACCCTTAGTCAGGTCATTCCAGTTCAGCCCACCTAAGTAATTTTTCAGTCCTATGAAATCAGCCAAGCGAAAGTCAGGGACGGAGACTTGATTGCCATTATTAGGGGAATTCCATGATATATTAAAACTGAGTGATTTGTGATCACTTTCCCCAAGCTCATCATTAACCTCAAGATTATTAATTAGTGTTTCCCTACTGGCAAGAACCAAGTCAAGGAGGTTATTTCCCCTAGTTGGCTCTGTCACAAACTGTTTTAAAAAACAATCCTGGATCGTATCAAGAAAGTCACCTGACTCTAAATTTCCTGTCAAATTGCTCCAGTCAATCTGTCTATAGTTGAAATCTCCCATTAGCACAACATTTTCGTATGTAGATGCCTTACGAATTTCGTCCCATAGAAGTTTACTGCACTCCCTATCAAGATTTGGGGCCCTGTAAATCACACCCAAAATTAGTTTTTCTCGGCCCTCGAGAAGCTGTAACCAAACAGATTCAGTGGCTGACGCTTCTAATTTAATATCTTGTCTAACACAACAATTTAAATTGTCTCTGACATACATCGCTACTCCACCACCTTTCCTGTTGACCCTGTCAGTGTGGAATAATTTATAGCCTTGTATGTGACATTCAGAGGGCATCTCTCTATCTTTCAGATTGAGCCAGGTCTCTGTTATAGCAATAATATCTATGTTTCCTGCACTTGCAATTAATCTTAGCTCATCTATCTTATTTCTTACACTCCTGCTATTAGTATAGTAAACCTTAAGGGAGCTAGTCCCTTGCTGCCCTCTGCTGTCCCCCTTTGTTTGCTGACCTGATCTATTGTCTTTATTTATAACTTCATGCTGAATGCCTTTTATACATTTACTGTTTCCAACCCAAGTGTTGCAACCTGCTTGTTTCCCACACACACCCATACCTCTATCTTCCATCAGTTTAAAATCATAGGCATTTCACCAATGGCCTTCTCAATCGAGTCTGCAAGTGCTACCACCCCAGCCCCAGAGAGATGTACCCCATCCCTTGCATACATATCATGTTTGCCATAAAAGTTGTTCCAGTTGTCAATGAATGGGATTGCAAGTTCCTTGCAGTATCTGTCTAGCCAGCAATTTACACCAATTGCCCTAGACAACCATTCATTTCCTACTCCCCTTCTAGGCAAGATGCTACATATGATTGGGATCCCTCCCTTAGACTTAATGAAATCTATAGCTGACCTGTACTTATCTAGCAGCTCTTCTCTCCTACCCTTCCCAATATCATTTCCACCAGCACTGAGACAGATAATGGGCTTGTTCCCATTACCTGACATGATATTATCCAGCCTGTTGACAATGTCCCCAACACCAGCTCCAGGGAAGCACACTCTATCTCTCATCTTCTTATTCCTATTACAAAAAGCACGGTCAATATATCTTACCTGAGAGTCACCAACCACAAGAATGCGCTTACCTCCATTAGCAGGGGCAGTAGTACCCTTACCTTCACTGGCCACTGAAGTACATTCATCCTGAAGAACAGAGAAGCGATTTCCTACCTTCAGATCTTCACTCTTAACTTTCCTTACTCTGATGCGCCTTCCATTACTGTGAACCACTCGCCACTTGTAGCAGGTGCTGGACTGCACCTCACTGCTGGTAGCCGTTGCTACCTCCCCAACTACAGCCTCCTCACAGCGAGAGACAGACTGCACCTCACTTGAAGCCTCATTCCCCACAACTCCAGCCACCTCACACTCTCTCCCAGACCCATTGAAGTGGTCCTTCAGCCTCCTAATCTCCTCCTGGAGAAGCAAGACCTCCTCCTTCAACTCTCCAACCTCAATTTTTAAAACACTGCAGAAGCAAGCCATGCTTTGTAACCGTCCACACTAATCCCCAAAGCAGCTCAGGGTCTGTGACCTCACGTGACGACTGACCACTTCAACTTCATATTGTTTCAGACAACGGAACAATGCTCTTCTCCAGACTGAGGGACTGACCACCTCAAAACTTTAAGGGTGATTTACTGATTACATCGTCTTCAAGTATCTTCTGCTTCTATCAACCTCTCTGTACTCGACTGAAGAAGCCTACTGTGTAGGCGAAACGTTTCGAAATAAAGATACCTAACTGTTGCATATGTGTCTTACCTAACAATCTGTCGGTATTTCATACCATTTTAATGTTCATTCTGTCAGACACTGCAACACAAGGGTATCTTGGTACAGACCACTTCGACAACCTCTACTAGTGAGAATGGCTGGGTTTGAGAAGGACCTGCCCTCCCAAAGCAACCTACGTCTCACCTCCTGGCACTATATAAAGGCCCCATTCTGTCACTTCAACTTCATATTGTTTCAGACAACGGAACAATGCTCTTCTCCAGACTGAGGGACTGACCACCTCAAAACTTTAAGGGTGATTTACTGATTACATCGTCTTCAAGTATCTTCTGCTTCTATCAACCTCTCTGTACTCGACTGAAGAAGCCTACTGTGTAGGCGAAACATTTCGAAATAAAGATACCTAACTGTTGCATATGTGTCTTACCTAACAATCTGTCGGTATTTCATACCATTTTAATGTTCATTCTGTCAGACACTGCAACACAAGGGTATCTTGGTACAGACCACTTCGACAACCTCTACTAGTGAGAACGGCTGGGTTTGAGAAGGACCTGCCCTCCCAAAGCAACCTACGTCTCACCTCCTGGCACTATATAAAGGCCCCATTCTGTCACTTCAACTTCATATTGTTTCAGACAACGGAACAATGCTCTTCTCCAGACTGAGGGACTGACCACCTCAAAACTTTAAGGGTGATTTACTGATTACATCGTCTTCAAGTATCTTCTGCTTCTATCAACCTCTCTGTACTCGACTGAAGAAGCCTACTGTGTAGGCGAAACGTTTCGAAATAAAGATACCTAACTGTTGCATATGTGTCTTACCTAACAAAGAGGAAGGCGTAAGGAGAGGAGGAGAATGAGGTAATCAGTCCCTCAACCTGGAGTCGATGTGTTCAGTCCATCAATCTACAAGATTGATGGACTGAACACATCGACTCCAGGTTGAGGGACTGATTACCTCATTCTCCTACTCTCCTTTCGCCTTCCTCTTTGTATTGGACTGATGAAGCCACTGTGTGGCGAAACGTTTCCTGAATAAAGATTCCCATATGCTGCATAAGTGTCTCAATCTTCAACTTGTCGGTTTTTCAAACCATTCATCACAGCATAATCTAAGTGAGGCCTAACCAAGGATGTATAGAGTTGAAGAACAACCTGAGGACTCCTATTATTTATGCTTCTTGATATGAAGCCAAGGATTCTATTAGCTTTATTGCGAACACTTATGCACTGTTGTCTTGGTTTCAGATTACTGCTAACCAGAACTCCTAAATCTTTTTCGCATATGTGTTTATATTTCCATTGTGTCTGTATTTTATACCATTTATTTCCAACTCTATATATTCTTGGTTAGGACTCATTTAGATTAAGCTGCGCAGTTGTGGTCACCGTATTACAGAATGGATATAAATGCACTGGAAAACGTACTAAGGAGGATGACAAAGTTGATCCCATGTATCAGAAATCTTCCCTTTGAACCTGCACTCTCTAGAAAGGCGTAGAATTAAGGGAGATATGATTGAGGTGTATAAACGGAAAACAGGAATTAATAAAGGGGATGTAAATAGCGTGCTGAAAATATCTAACATAGACAGGATTCGCAGCAATGGCTTTAAATGGGAAAAATGCAGATTCAGGAAGGATATAGGAAAGCACTGGTTTGGTAACAGAGTTGTGGATGAGTGGAACAAACTCCCGAGTACCGTCATAGACGCTAAGACGTTGTGTAGTTTTAAAAATAGGTTGTAAAGTACATATTGTCGGTAATTCTACCAACTTTATTACAAAAATAGGTTGGATAAATACATGAGTGGGTGTGGGTGGGTGTGAGTTGGACCTGACTAGCTTGTGCTACTAGGTCGGATGCAGTGCTCCTCCCTTAAGTGATGTATCTGACCTCAATAGGTCAAGGCATTGGCTTAAGCCGGTACGAGAATTTGTGCTGCCTCGCATAGGCCAGTTAGTTAGTTACCATTTTGTCCTAGGCACATGTCGATTAGACACTAGGCCTGTACATCGCAGTGTGGTAGGCCTGTTGCAGTGTTCCTTCTTATGTTCAATCGTTCAGATGTCACCTAATTCGACGACGGCGGAGAGTGAAATTCAAGTTTGTAGGAGAAGATTTGACCATTTTATGTATAAAATTTTGTGATTTTTTGATTCCCATTGAATTATCACCATCAAAATATATGCATCTACCTGCTCTGACTGACTTCTGTATTTAACGTCTGATGCAGCTAACAGCTTAGCTTGTGTATGGGAAAATAAATCACTGCAATAAACGTTTTTTATACTTGGAATCATTGAAATAATTTGATCAAAATGGAGTATCTGAAAAAAAATTCTTATTCGATCACAGAAAATTTTAAATCTAATACTACTGTGAAAAGAAAATTGACAGATATTGAAAATTCGGTCTTCGTTTTTAATTTCCTGAGTTGAGGGAACCCTTAAATACCGCACGGCTTAATGCCAGAGCCGTGTGGTATTTAAGGGGATGACTTCAGAACTCCTTGTCTACGTGGAGGGTATTCCGGTGGTCAACGCCCCCGCGGCCAAGTCCATAACCAGGCCACCCGGTGGATTAGGGCCTAATCAACGAGGCTGTTACTGTTGGCCGCACGCAATCCAACGTACGAACCACAGCCCGGCTGATCCGGCACCGACTTTTGGTATCTGTTCAGCTCCCTCTTGAAGACAACCAGGGGTCTACTGGTAATGCCCCTTATTCCTGGTGGAAGGCTGTTGAACAGTCTTGGGCCCAGGACACTTATTGTGCTTTCTCTTAGTGTACCAGTGGCGCCCCTACTTTTCACTGGGGGTATGTTGCATCGCCTCCTAAGTCTTTTGTTATCGTATGGAGTGATTTCTGTGTGCATATTATGGACCAGTCCCTCCAGAATCTTTCAGGTGTAGATTATGATATATCTCTCTCGCCTGCGTTCCAGTGAGTACAAGTCAAGTGCTTCCAGGCGTTCCAAATAGTTAAGATGTTTGATGGAACTTATACGTGCAGTAAAGGTTCTTTGTACATTCTCTAACTCTGCAATTTCACCTGCCTTGAATGAGGACGTTAATGTAAGCAGTATTCCAGCATAGAGAGAACAAATGATTTAAAAAGGATCATAACTGGCTTAGCATCTCTTGTCTTGAATGCTCTCATTATCCATCCTATCAGTTTTCTCGCGTATGTGATAGTGGTATTGTGGTCCTTGAAGGTGAGGTCTTCGGATATTACCACACCCAGGTCCTTCACATTACTTTTCCGCTCTGTTGTGTGATTAGAGTTTGTAGTATATTCAGTCCTAGTTATTATTTCTTCCAGTTTTCCATAACGAAGTAGTTGGAATTTGTCTTCATTGAACATCATATTGTTCTCTGTTGCCCATTGGAAAACTTGGTTTATATCTTCTTGGAGCTTTGCCGTGTCCTCAGTGGATGACACTCTCATGCAGATCCTAGTATCGTCTGCAAAGGTTGATACAGTGTTATGGTTTACATCTCTGTCTATGTCCGATATGAGAATGAGAAACAGGATAGGTGCGAGTACTGTGCCTTGTGGGACAGAGCTCTTCACCATGGCAGCATCAGATTTAACTCTGTTTACCACTACTCTTTGTGTGCGATTGGTTATTACACCATGGTCGTACTTGTCAAAGAATTTTGCAAAATCTGTGTATACTTCATCTGCATTCTGTTTGTTTTCCAGTGCATCTAGGACCAAATCATAGTGGTCTAGCAGTTGCGAAAGGCAGGAGCGACATGCTCTGAAACCATGTTGCTCTGGGTTTTGCAATTTTTGGGAGTCCAGGTGGTTTGTTATCCTGCTTCTTAGAAATCTTTCAAAGATTTTTATGATATGGGACGTTAAAGCTATTGGTCTATAGTTTTTAGCTACTGCTTTGTTGCCATCTTTATGGAGTGGGGCTATATCTGTTGTCTTTAGTGACTATGGAATCTCGCCTGTATCTAAGCTCCTTCTCCATAGGACCCGTGAGAGGGGTTTCTTGCAGTTCTTAATGAATACCGAGTTCCACGAGTCTGGGCCTAGGGCTGAGTGCATGGGCATGTCGTCGATGGCTTTCTCAAAGTCTAGTGGAGTTAGGGTAATGTCAGAAATTTGACATACATTGGCAGGGTTTAGAGGCTCATTCATGAAAAAATTGTTTGGATTGTCTATCTTTAGAATGGTTAATGGGTCTCTGAACACAGAGTCATATTGAGATTTCAGTATCTCACTCATTTCTTTGTTGTCGTCTGTGTAGGATCCGTCTTGTCTGAGCAGGGGCCCTATACTAGATGTGGTTTTTGCCTTGTTTTTGGCATATGAAAGGAAATATTTCGAATTTCTTTCAATTTCACTAATCGCTTTTAGCTCCTCTTGTCTCTCCTGGATCAATATTTTCCGCTTCCCTGGTTAGCGCTTCCTTCCGTGTTTCAGATGATCTGGCATTCTTGAGGAGCTCAGTGATTCTTCGTCTTCTCCTGTAGAGGGAGCATCTCTCTCCAG
>NC_091301.1:39560042-39620042 GCF_038502225.1 Cherax quadricarinatus | reverse complement strand
GCTTGAGTCTTGGAGCGATTTCCATCTTTCCAGTGACATGTAAGAGACCTCATCTTGAAGGTTGCACATGATCAATGGGTGTTCAAGGAGTATTCACTGAATGTTCAGTTGTGAGGAACATCAGACCCGGTCGTAGACTGACGATGTGCAAACATTCACATCGTAAGTATATAATGGTAACAACAATGGTTGCATTGCTTGTGAAATCATAAACTGCAGAAATAAATGAACGAATGGCAGTAAATCATGAGATCTAAATTAGTGTCAAAATCTTCTTTCAACGCACCGGCCGTATCCCTCCGAGGCAAGGTGTCCCGAAAGGAAAAACGATAGTTTCTCCTTTTAATTTTAGTAATATATACAGGAGTTAAAACATTTAGAAAAAAAGGCTAATGGAAGTCCATATTTCAGGGTTTTAGTTGAAGTTTAATGTTTAAGTAATTTAGTTTAATAGTTTAGTGTCTAATAAAGATTACCGAGAATTAATCTGTTTTCTTTGCGTTAATCATCGTTTTACGGTGGTTCAAGCTCGTTAATGTTATATTTTTTTGTTTATATAGTGTACAGTGAAGATGAGAAGGACGGCATTCAAGTGTTCGCTCGTTTGCTTCCTCGTTAACTCCCTCGTTCGGTGTAGCAGACGAGGACATATTCACTGGTAGGCGGGATTCCCCAGTGGAAGTAGGTCCTACCCAAAGAGATGGGTTAGTTGTAGTAGTAGTTGTCGTAGTCGTGAAGGTTATGTACATGTCCTCAGAATTAAGATTCCATGATGTTGCAGTGTCTGACAAGTTGTGCAAGACACTGCAACATCATGGAATCTTGATTCTGAGGACATGTACATAACCTTCACGGCTACGACAACTACTACTACAACTAACCCATCTCTTTGGGAAGGACCTACTTCCACTGGGGAATCCCGCCTACCAGTGACTATGCCCTCGTCTGCTACACCTCGCGTTACTTTTCGGTATTATATACCATTCTTACACAGCTCCCTCGTTCGTTAGCTTCCTTGTTCTTTCGCTTGTTCGCCAGTTCGCTCATCCGTTCTCCTGTTTGCTCTTTCACTTATTCGTTTCCTCATTCGCTGTTTTTGTTTGTTTATTTGTTTCTTCATTCGCTCGCTCATTAGCCCGTTTACTCATTCGCTTGCTCATTCGGTCGTTCGATAGTTTGATCATTAGCTCGTTAGCTCACTCGTGCGCTAATTTGCTTAACCTTTTGTTCGTTCGTTATTACTTTGCACTGACTCACGAAATCGTAATGACACGATTGCAAACAAACCATACCCCGGCCGGGATTGAACCCGCGGTCAGAGAGTCTCAAAACTCCAGACGACGGTCTGGAGTTTTGAGACTCTCTGACCGCGGATTCAATCCCGGCAGGGGTATGGTTTACTTTGCACTCTTGGTTAGGAACTTTAGTTTACTGAGGCGAGTTTCGTTGTGTACGTTTTACGGGATAATATATAACAAAAAATATAGTTTGCGTAGAAAAGCGGGAAAAATAAAGTGTCGACTTAAATATGGAAGACAGCAGGTAGTGGTTATGCCGATGACCAAATTACCAATTAGCTGGAGAATATTTCCACTAGCGAGGCCTGGTCATGGAGCGGGCTGCTGGGGTCCTACTAATTACCGAGAACAACCGAGATGAACCGAGAACAACCCAGGACAACCGAGGATAATCGAGAACAAGCTCGGATTTACCGAGAACATCCGAGAACAAGCTTGGATTTGCCGAGAACAAATCAGACTTACCGAGAACAATCTATGTCATGTCGTTTTTTGCAAATATCTCATTAGATATCTCCATATTGACAGACGCCATGATGCTCACTGTAGTGTAACTTAACAATTGCAATTCTTGCGTTCTTGGACCATCTTCAGAGTAGGACGATGGGGTATTTATCCAGCCTAAATTTGAAACTACTAAAGGTTTTCTGCAATCATTACTTATCTGCACATCCAACAACTACAACCACAATAATATAGACAAATGCAAAGTTCTGAAGCCGGGAATGTCCATAACTCTGGCACTTATGGTTATGGTAAGCAGCAACCTTAAACCAAGACAGCAGTGCCTAGGCGTAGGTAATAAGGCAAACAGATTACTGGGATTTATATCAAGAAGTGTAATCAAGATTGAGACACTTATGCAACATATAGGAATCTTTATTGAAGGAACGTTTCGCCACACAGTGGCTTCATCAGTCCAATACAAAGCAGAGAGGGGTAAGGCGAGGAGGAGTTTGAGGTAATCAATCCCTCAGCCTGGAGTCGATGTGTTCAGTCCATCAGTCTTGTAAACTCCAGGCTGAGGGACTGATTACCTCAGACTCCTCCTCTCCTTACACCTTTCTGCTTTATATTGGACTGATGAAGCCACTGTGTGGCGAAACGTTTCTTCGGTAAAAATTCCCATATGTTTCATAAGTGTCTCAATCTTCAACTTGTCGGTTTTAAACCATTTATCACACAAGTGTAAGCATCTTGTAAGACGATGAATGAGGGGAGACATGATCGAAGTGTATAAGTGGAAGATGAGCACCTTTCACCTAGATAGATCTGAGGCGTTTGCCTAATCAGTGGGGTAATTAAGTAACCAACAATATCCTGTAAGAAGGGCACGCTTTATCTACAGGATCAATCTACCCAGAACTACGGAATGACGAGAGAAGGCACAATACCGTAACTGGAACAATACACAAATAACCCGTATATAGAATGCTCCAAACCTGACTTTAGGCTTTGTACAGTGTGACTTGTTCTCGGTAAATCCAAGCTTGTTCCCGGTTGTTCTTGGGAAATCCGAGCTTGTTCTCGGTTGTTCTCGGTAAATCCGAGCTTGTCCTCGGTTGTTCTCGGTTCATCTCGATTGTTCTCGGTAATTAGTACGGCCCACTTGTTCTCGGTAAATCCAAGCTTATTTCCGGTTGTTCTCTGTTGTTCTCGGTAAATTCGAGCTTGTTCTCGGTTGTTCTCGGTAATTACTAGGACCGGGCTGCGGGGGCATTGACTTCCGGACCACTCTCTACGTATACGCCAGGTATTGTCCCAGGTTTTCCTCCTTTGGATTTCCCTTCCAACTCGTCTGTCCGAGGGAAGGGTGAAAGAAGGGAAATGCTGTCCCTAAGGAAGTTACTGTCGATCCCTCAGTTGATATCACTGTGTCGAACGTTCTGGCCATACCTGCACCCTGACCAACCTACACCGGTGTCTTGACATCTCCTTTAACCCCCTCTCATGTACACCCGACTCTTGTTGTGAACCCCACCTATTCCCCGGCTAACCCTGGCGCCTCCATCCACCCTCTTGGAAATCCTACCCCTACGGAATTCATGTTTATTTTTCCCCAGCTTAAGAATATTAAATGTGCAGCCTCTTTTAAAAAGGCTGATAGCAACCGCTTCCATAGTCCAGTGTCAGTAAAAACAATCCATAGGTATTTGGACAGATTGAAACTTAGGGAAGATAAGACCCTGGAAGACTTCGGATGTCTGGTCAGGTAGAGTGTTGCACGTTCATAGAGCTGTGAGATGTTGCCCAGAACAACCTCCTCAGTCTTCGGCTGTCTACCTCAGGTATTGTATCACCAAGTATGTTAACCCCTTACCGTAAGTTTTATTAACGTTTTGAACATTAAAATGTTTTACTGGAAAAGAATGTGAGATTAAGGAGTATCCTCAAAGTAGCTGGACAGCTAGAGTCATTTTTGTGTCTCATCACATAGCTCAGGTCTCTAAGTTCCCTCCTCGCTGACGGCCCCACCTTTGACTTTTTTTTTTTTGTCAGCAACAGATTTATTACACCAACTTTGATTACACTGGTCTGCATTTTGGAATGTTTTTAATTTTTATTTTTATTCATCATTGCGATCTTACATATTCTTGGGCTGCTGATTGTAAGTATCTAAACCATTTTGCTCTATCACATAAGGATTTTGAATAAAATACAAATTAATGATAATAAAAATGTGAAGTTTTAATAATTTGTTAATTTATTAAAATTAGGCAAGCAATCATGGAAAAGCACATTCTGTTATTTTTAAGAACATACGAATTACAAATCAAGATGAATCAAATCAAATGATTTTATTAAAAAAAATATGCTCCTAATGGTTAGCCTACATATTGCATCAAAGGAACTAGGGCCGCTTTGATTTTCGCTTGTGCTGTGCATCGAGACCATTACGTTTCAATGGCCGGCAGTAATCCGCCATCATGCTGACATTCCATTTGTCCTGGTATCGAGTTTCCATGGTGCAAATATCCTGATGGAACCGCTCTCCTTGTTCCTCACTGTAGTTCCCACAATTGTTGGGAAAATAGTCAAGATGTGAGTGCAAAAAGTACATCTTCACACTCATTCTAGAAACAAGTTGTTGGAAACTTGAATTCAGGTCTTGGATCATTTTTTTCATATTCGGGGGAGCGTCTGTTTCCCAGGAAGTTGTGGACAATCTGCTTGAATGAAAACCAGACATTCACCTCGACACCTGCTAATGCTTCATCAAAATGCTTGTCCTTCATCAGTTTCCGAATCTGAGGGTCAACAAAGATTCCTGCCTTCAGCTTGCCTTCACTTATACAAGGAAACTTTGACTCCAGGTACTTGAAAGCAGTTCCATTCTTGTTCAAGGCATTTACAAAATTTTTCATAAGCCCTAATTTGATGTGGAGTGGTGACAGCAGAATTTTCTTGGGGTCAACTAGTGGCACAGTTTTCACGTTGTGATTTCCGGGTAAGAAGCTGGTTCTTGGTGCCAGTCTCTTTGTTCATAGTGTTGGCTGTCTGCCCTACTATCCCAAAGACACAGAAAACAGGGATACTTGTTGTATTCGCTTTGAAGACCTAATAGGAGAGCAATAACTTTTAAATCACCACAAATTGTGATTCTGGTACTTGATTGCAGATATTAGTGTCTTCATATTTGCATAAGTTTCTGACATTTGGACAATATGGCCAATTGTCACAGATGCAGCTGTGTTGCCATTGTAGACAAGTACAGCTTTTAAACTTCTTTTAGAAGAATCAATGAAGAGTCTCCATTCATCTGCTTTGTATGACATCCTCATGTGTTCAATATGGCCAGAAATATTGAAACAGAAAGTTAAAGATTCCTCTTTGTCAAAGAGCTGAGGTGTATAAATGGAAAACAGGAATTAATAAAGGGGATGTAAATAGCGTGCTAAAAATATCTAGCCCAGACAGGACACGCAGCAATGGATTTAAGTTGGAAAAATTCAAATTCACGAAGGATATAGGAAAGGACTGGTTTGGTAATAGAGTTGTGGATGAGTGGAACAAACTCTCGAGTACCGTCATAGAAGCTAAGACGTTGTGTAGTATTAAAAATAGGTTAGATAAATACATGAGTGGGTTTGGGTGGGTGTGAGTTGGACCTGACCAACTTGTGCTACTAGGTCAGTTGTGATGAATGGTTTGAAAAACCGACAAGTTGAAGATTGAGACACTTATGCAACAAATGGGAATCTTTATTCAGGAAACGTTTCGCCACACAGTGGCTTCATCAGTCCAATACAAAGCAGGTGTAAGGAGAGGAGGAGTTTGAGGTAATCAGTCCCTCAGCCTGGAGTCGATGTGTTCAGTCCATCAATCTTGATAAAGCCACTGTGTGGCGAAACGTTTCCTGAATAAAGATTCCCATATGTTGCATAAGTGTCTCAATCTTCTACTAGGTCAGTTGCCGTGCTCCTTCCTTACTGAATGGGACCTGACCTGACTACCTTAAGCCATTGGCCTGAGGCGGTGGGTGAATTGGACCTTCCTTGCATGGGCCAGTAAGCCTGCTGCAATATTCCTTCTTATGTTCTTAATTATGTTCTTAATTATGTTCTTAATTATCTTCTTAATTCCGCTTCACGATGATGGTACCAAGCGAATGTTGTTCCAGGGGCTAGAAGCCTGTGTTCCTTCAGTCCAGAGCCAAGTTACTGTGCACTTTCTTTTGGAAGGTTAAGGTCTCTCACGAAGTCATTGAGCTCAACTTGGTTGAAGGGTTTGGGATCGTCATTTGTTGGTAGTTCATAGTCTACTTCCATCTCCTTAAAATCACTGGTATCAGACTCTGATAAAATTTGCCATGTCTCAGGTGGCACAGGTACAGGAATATCTTCAGTGTGTGGAACAGGCTTTATTGCTGAAGGAATATTTAGGTATATTATTGACTGGAATTCTTTGACCGGTAATCTAGAATCCAGAGACTTTATGGAAACAGTTCAGAACTGTTTTCTGAAGCAGTGTGTAACAGAGCCTACCAGGGGTAATAATTTGCTAGACCTAGTCTTGTCAAATAAGGAAACACTCGTAAATAATCTGGAGATCGCTGAGGAGCTTGGCACAAGTGATCACAGGTCCATCACTTTCAGCATTAAATGGAAATACAAGAATAATGATAATACGGTAAAAATCCCAGATTTTCGTTCTGCCGATTACAATGGACTTAGGGAACACCTGTCAAATCTCGATTGGGGTTATCTAGCTAATGATTTTATTGACGATGATCATACTTATGATTATGAAGGGATCTGCATTTATGATTTTTTTCTTAGTAATGTACACCGTGCTCAGAGTATATACATTCCCCAGAGAGAAATTAGGTCTAATAATAACGATCCCAAATGAATTAACAGGAGGCTAAAGCATCTATTAGGGGAGAAAAGGGGAATTTATAGGCGTATCAGAAGATGAGAGGTTAACCTTACTGATCAATATGTCCAGCTTAAAAGAGAAGTAAAAAAGGGGATTAGAAAGGCTAAACGTGACTATGAAATTAGAGTTGCTAATGAATCAAAGACTAATCCAAAGGGGTTCTTTCAAGTGTATAGGACGAAGGTGAAGAAAAAAGTAGGATCTCTGAAAATTGGGAATGGACAGCTGACGGATAACGAACTGGAAATGTGTTCCTTATTTAATGACTATTTTTTGTCAGTTTTTACACAGGAAGATGTAAATGAGATTCCAGTAATTAACAATTACTTAGTTCCTAATGAATTTAAATTAACTAATATTACTGCCACGAGGGACATGGTTATTAAACAGATAGACAAACTGAAGCAAAATAAGTCCCTGGGACCCGATGAGTTGTTTTCCAGGGTACTTAAGGAATGCAAGATGGAGCTTAGTCAGTCATTAACGAGTGTGTTTAAAATAGACACATGTGCAACTCTTGGGTACCTTTATTGAGGAAACGTTTCGCCACACAGTGGCTTCATCAGTCCATACAGAGGAGAATCTTGAAGAACAGGAGGAGAATGAGGTAATCAGTCCCTCAACCTTGAGTCGATGTGGTCAGTCCATCAATCTTGAATAGAATACTGCATATGTGAACGAACGAACGAACGAACGAACGAACGAACGAACGAACGAACGAAAGTTCAGGTAAGATCCCAAATGGGATGAGCGGGGAAGACGGGACAGACGAAGAATAGTGCTGGAGAGGAGTGTTCTTAGCCGTAGAAATAGAGCCAGGGCTTAACCCAGCAGCGAAGGCGATCGTGGGACATATTGAGAAGAGAAATTCAGGCTCTTCTGTTGGGACTCCGGTGGGGTGAGCGGGGAGGAAGGGACATGCGACGTTTAGCGCTAGAGAGGAGTGTAGAACTGAGCCATGTCTTAACCCAAAAGCTAAGGCGAAAGCGGGTCAGAGAAGGTACCTGTCAGTGAATCCAAGGTTATTTGTAATTAGGGTTAGGAGCAGGATCATGCAAGGAGTAGAAAAGGTTGTGTTGGTTTGTGGGTACGTGAATGTCTTTGTCAAGGAGAGAGGTCCAGTAGTCATGTCGTGTCTCATGTTTGTCTATCTGTCTGTCACTGAGCATCTTCCAGTACAGATTCAGCGCAGCGATGTCTAATTGGGCATGGAGAGACTCGCTTGTGGCAAAGTCCTCCCATCTGACATCAAGCACGCAGCGTAGCGCCTTGTTCTGGACACGCTGCAGTTTAAGTAAGTTTGTTTTTGCTGCAAGAGAGAGGGCTAGAGGAGAGTAAGTTATCAGAAGACGTATTAGGGATTTGTAGAGGTGTAGTTTGGTGCGTTGAGAGGCATGTTTCAGCTTGTAGAGGCCCGCAAGGGCTTTACTAGCTATTGCATGCCTTGAGTGAATGTGTCCGTGTAAACGAAGAAGGTAGTCAAGATTAACGCCAAGGACAATGACAGATTGTGTGATGGGGATGTAAGTGCGGGTGTCAGCTGTTCTGAGCTCGACAGGTAATGGAGGATCACGTTTCCTGTAGTTAAAATACGTAATGCTGGATTTAGCTGCATTGGTTTTGATCCTCCATTTTTGTTCCCAGATGGCTATCCTGTCGACCTCATTTTGTGTTTTGTGTGAGTGTATCTATATTGACATGAGTCATAAGTTGTGTAATGTCGTCTGCATAGGCTAATGTGATGGAGTTGTGGTATACAGGTGTTGGAACGTCGTTAGTGTATAAAATGTAGAGGGTAGGGGAAAGGACAGATCCCTGGGGTACTACGGCATTTAGTGTGAAGTAGTCAGAGTAACAGCCTTGGAATTTGATTCTCATGGTACGGCCGTCTAGGAAGTTGCAGAGTAGTTTACGAGTAGTAAGAGGCAGGTTAAAGTTAGTGCAGAGTTTGTACTTGAGCCCTTGGTGCCAGTGTCAAAAGCTTTTTCAACGTCTTTTGCAACCAGGGCTGTCCTGTTTCTTTGTTTTGTGTTTATGTGGATGTAGTTGAGAATGATGTTAATGGCATCCTGTGTGGATCTGTGTGTTCTGAAGCCAAACTGGCCATCAGAAGGTAGAGAATTGTGTTCCAGGTATCTGAGAAGGCGATGACTGATGAGTTTTTCAAAGAGTTTTCCTAAAGTTTCGAGGAGGCTGATAGGGCGATAGTTTCTAGGATCAGAGTGGTCTTTATCGGGTTTAGGAAGGAGGATAGCAGTAGCAGCTTTGAAGAGTGAAAGGAAGTATCCAGAGGCAAGGGAGGCATTGAGGAGGTTAGTATAGGCAGTAATGATAGTCAGGAAGGTGTTTTAGGATAATATGGTTTAGGCCAGAGGCACCAGGAGCCTTGGGAGGAAGGTGTCTGAGGAGAGTTTTGATGTCTGTGTTGGTGAAAGGAGTGTCGAGTTCTTGGGAGGAGGTAAGAGAGTTCAGATGGATGTGGCTATCTGGTGTTGTTTCTTAGGTGTGTGCAGTGCTCCAGTGTTCTATGTTCTGAATGTGTCGAATAACGTTAGGGTGAGGTGGGTGAGTTTGGAAGATGTTCTCCCAGATGTGTTTGAAGATGTTAGTAGCAGCCTGCGGGTCTGAGATGTGTGTGTTGTTGTAGGTGATGTGTTTGAATTTGTTGGTGGGAGTTGTGCCTCTGATTTTTTTGATAAAGTTCCAGAAGGCTTTGGTGTTTTTAATACGCTGTTTGTCAGCTTGTTGTATGAGTTGTGACCAGTGATTGTTGTGGTCTTGGTCTAGGCTGTGTAGAATGTTGTTTCTAAGGTAAGTGAGATCTAATTGGACTTGTGTGTTGTAGAGGAAGCGGTTGTGGTAGCAGATAATTAGTCTTCTTGTTCTGATTGAGGGTTTGAAGGAATAACGAGTGGTGTGGGTTTTCTTTGGTATTGCGATGTTGGCTGCTTGTGTAATGGTGTCCTGGATGAGATCAAGTTGAGTGTCGATGTCAGAGATGGGTTTGTTGTTGTAGTCATAGGTGAGGTTAGTACTGTCTATGTGTTGTTTGAAAGCATCCCAGTCAGCGTTCTTGTAGGAGAAGGAAGGTGTGGCCGGGATGAGGATAGGGTTGGAGGAGATGTGTAAGACGACTTGGATGTGATCAGAGCCTGTAATAGGGCCAGGTGAGATGTAGTGTTGAAATAGAGAGCTGGCTCGGTTTGCCAGAATGATGTCTGGTTTGCCTTGGCCAGTGTGGTTGTAGAAGGTGTTGAAGTCTGTGCCGAGATGAATTAGGTGTTTATGGTTTGTGAAGTAATTGGTGACCAATTGGTTGTTACTGGTGTGATGAAAGGCTGTGTGTTTGGCATTCAAGTCAGCTAGTAGGTATATTGGTGTGTTGGTGTAGTAGAAGACTAAGGAAAGGTCGTGTATGTTGAGAATAGTGTTTGGGCGAGCATAAGTGGTGAAAAAGATAAAGGGGCCAAGGTGGGTGTGTATTCTGACTGCAAGACAGTGTTGGTGTATAAAAGGGATTGGGAGAAATTCGTGTTTTATGTTGGATTTGACAAGGATGGCAACACCATCGTGGGGATCATAGGGGGACTGTAGTGCAGTATAACCATAATGGCGGATACGATGAGGGGCTTTGAGGCAGGTACTGTTTAGCAAAACAATATCTGGCCTCTCTGCTTCAAGGAGCTCGGCCAGTAGGTGTCTAATTGTAAAGTATGAACGTACGTTGAACTGAATCACCTTGAACATGATTTAATGGTTTCATCATAGCAAAGTTAATGTCGGGGGAGGAGTTTGGGTTAAAGCCCGTGATAGTGGTGCCATCAGTGGATGTGTGTTTCTAGGTGTTACGGACCCGTTTCCTGGAGGGGGAGGAAGAGGTGGATCTGTTTTTATGTTCTTTGGTCTGTCTGTCAGAAGTTGGGGCAGGTTTAGGGTTAAGTGGATTTCGTTTGGAGGAGGAGTTGGACCTGGATGAAGTCTTGGATGTGGTGGAGGAGTGGGCGATCGTGGACGCAGAGGAAGTGGAAGCTTTGGTAATGGAGGAAGAAGTGGGTAAAGAGGTGGGGGAGTAGTAGAAGTAGTTAAAAGGGGTAGGGGAGGAGGGGTGTTGGTGGGAGTGAAGAGTGGTAGGGGAGGAGGAGAACAGGAGAGTGTAGGAAGAGGGGGAGTGGGATAGGTTGTAGGGGGTTTAGAAGAGAAGCAAGAAGGAGGGATGATTAGTGAGGGAAGATTGTTAGCAGCAAAGATTAGGTTAAGAACATGTGAGTAGTCTGATTGGTAAGCTTGAGAGATTACCATAGCAGAGTGGGCAGCAGTGGCGAGTTGACAGTTAATTTTGTAGTCTAGTGTGGGTGTAGGCATAGATAGAGAGGTGTTTGTAGTCTCCTGCCTACGGTTTATAAGCTCCTTCTCCGCACATATGCCGTATTCTATTCAAGATTGATGGACTGACCACATCGACTCAAGGTTGAGGGACTGATTACCTCATTCTCCTCCTGTTCTTCAAGATTCTCCTTTGTATGGACTGATGAAGCCACTGTGTGGCGAAACGTTTCCTCAATAAAGATACCCAAGAGTTGCACATGTGTCTAATTTATCAACATGTCGGTTCTCTGAACCATTCATCTACAACTTAAACAACGCCTGCGTACAACACCGGAATTCCACCAATCACCTCATGAAATTCAACGACCCCCGACTAGTAATCAGAGCCAAATTTCCGCAGACGTAAATGCCTTGAATTATCATTAATCGCTGTTTCTAACACAATCAAGCAAAATAAAGGCAGCTTCATCATCTCTGAAGTATTAGCAAAAATCCTCCTCAAAACAGTAAACACTACCACTACAATCTCTGCTACACAAGAACTCAACAGAGAAGGAACATTGAAACAGACCTTCTCAGATTCAACCACCAACAGAAATATTTGTCTAACCTATTTTTATGTTACCCAAGTAATAGCTTTTATAACATTTTACTGATGTGCAAGTTGATTGTTCTACCATATTGTATTACTACTACTATTACAACTCATATTGCTAGTACTGCTACTGCCACAAGTATTACACCTCACTCTGAGCCTATATATACCCTCTGTGTTCATGGACAGAGTCCTACCTTAGGGGCAGGCAGGCCTGTGTCAGCTTTCAGGGACACTACTCTTCCTTTAAAACCCTGGAAAACGGCATGCCACAAGGAGGTGTGCTCAGTCCTACCCTGTTTAACATCCTTATGCAGGAGCTTGTGAGCCTTCCCTTTCATAGTGGTACGCAGCTCCTCAGCCATGCTGATGATCTTGCACTCGTAGTGAATGGGAAAGGCAATTTAGAGCGACAGGCTCAGAGAGCTTTGGATTACACAGTCTTGCAAGGAACTAGGCCTCAAGATCTCGGCCGAGAAATCTCTTGCAATGATGTTCAAGGGACCAGATCCTGTGATTAGATTACGTATTCAGGATATAGAACTTGAGTGGACAGGCTCCTACCTGTACTTGGGAATCTACATTGATAAAAAGCTGACCTTTCAGAAACAGGCCGAGTATGTCAGGTCCCGTGCTCTACTCAGACTCAACGCCATGAGAGCCATGACGAGGCACCGTGCAAGGGCAAGCAAAGATGTACTTCGCTTGTACTATATACAAGCTATACGCTCTCTAATTGACTACGGTGCACCGGCGTTAGCTCATCTCTTCCCGCAGAGCAGGCAAAGGGTGGAGGTCGTACAAAACCAGGCGATAAGAACTAGCTTGGGGCCCCCATCTGGACCAACACAGTATGTCTCAGATTTGAGGCCCGGCTTCCTTCCTTGGCTGACAGAGTAAGATACATAAACGCATGAAAAGCAGCCACGATTCTGCGCCGGCAGCAAGGTACCCCACTAAGGAGATGGATATTGACAACAATGACACAAGATCCCACACTCTTCACGGACTACTCCTGGATTCGTTCGTTTTGTGCTGCTGGGCGGATGCTGTGGCCTTCCTGTTGCTGGGTACCATCCACCACCTCCCTGGCGCCCAGATCCAGCCGATGTTTGCATCATGCAGCTACCCATTTCTAAGCGTCTCTGCAGTCAAGACACCCTCAGCAATCATGCTGAGACAAGCATGGCACTGGCAGAGGGAGGCACATGTGCAGTGTATTTCACAGATGGTTCTGTCGACCCTGACAGGAAGAGAGCAGCAGCTGGACTGTACCACAATGGTCACACACAAGGCTGGCGACTCCCTGACCACTGCACGATCCATCCTTCAAGCTGAGCTGGTGGCGATTCAGCAGGCATTGTTACATGCCCTACGACATCGACTCCGACCTGTCATACATGTTGATTCCACCTCTGCAATCAATGCCCTCTCCCATCCTCAACCACAGGACAATGTTCACCTCATCACATCGATCCTGAGCATAATGACAGCCTTAGAAGTTCAGGGTAACAGATCGACATTGAACTGGATCCCCAGCCATGCTGGCATCCGGGGAAATGAGGCGGCAGATGATGCATCCAAGGCAGCAACAGACTATCCACATGTTGGGATTACTGTCCCCATCAGCCTACGACAGACCAAACTGATGGCTGCCAGAGCCATGAAACTTATGGGGGAGGTCTTAGGTGATACCCCATCTCAACAGTGGTACCGAGCAGCGACTCAGGGAGAACCCCCTCCATATGATAGAAGCTGGTCCAGAGCGCAGTGTACCGCCATCCATCGGCTTCGTTTGGGCTTTCCCACAGCCAAGATGATGGTAGACAAGGCTGAGGAGGAGATGTGCCAGTACTGTCAGCACGTTGTCCAGCGGCCCCTAACACACTATCTTCTGGAGTGCGAAGTTACTGAGACACTCCGCAGGCAACTAGGAGTGATATTCCCTCCCGAAGAGGACCCAGATATGACTGCAGCCACACTAGTGTATCATAGAGTCAACGAACCAGACAAGCTGTTACCCGTGATAACGACATATCCTCCTCCTCGCTAGTGTCCATAGTTAGGAGTACATATGGTGTTGTCGCTTATGAGATGCACCAGTTGAACTGACTAGAAGAGTGCTTGAGCAGCATACGTTGCATCATTGTAGATACCTTTCTCCCTCGGGAGCCAGAGACGGGTCATCGCAAGATTGAGACCCGTGCCAGGACTACGGTCTTGGCCAACATTATATACATGTATTGTTTGTGGTGCTCAACATTTGGGCATCACACCACTTTATTTAAGATATGGGGCAAGCTTAACATCGCAACTGGCAAAAGCAAGCCGAGGCCACCAGCACACCCGAACCCATCCCAGGAAGCTGAGAAACTGGTGAAGCTCTTCACTTCAAGGGGAGCCTCCACTCAGCTCCCATAGGACATCCGGAATCTACAGACGGATCTTCTGCCACTGCGTCAGTTAACGATACAAGCTGCATGTGAGTCTGAAGATGTGACTGATGAAGACCTCACGGATTTGGAACTCCGACGTGCCATTAAGAACACAGGCGACACTGCCCCGGGCATCGATGGTGTCACGTACTCCATGATTGCACGGTCTGGTCAGTGGATGGGAAGCCATACTAGACGTCATAAACAAGTCATGGAGGGCCGGGGCACTCACAGCAGCTTGGAAGAAGCTACCATTGTACCATTTCTAACCTATCCATCACGCCAGTTCCAAAACCCAAGGACCCAGGCAGTATGAGACCCATATCGCTGACCAGCAGTTTAGCCAAGACTGTTGAGAGGATGGTGTTAAACCGCCTCCTATGGAAACTTGGACCCCGTCATCATCACATATTTGGCTTCACCAAAGGAGTGGGTACAGCAGAATGCATAACCACCCTACTAAGCCAGGTTGCTGATAGTAACAAGAAACCTAGTATCGTCATCTACCTCGGCCTCGAGAAGGCATTTGAGCTAGCCAGTCCCACAGCAATTCTAGCAATACTAGCTCGGAAAGGGATCAAGGGGCGCCTCCTGGCCTGGATAGAGTCCTACCTTAGGGGCAGGCAGGCCTGTGTCAGCTTTCAGGGACACTACTCTTTCTTTAAAACCCTGGAAAACGGCACGCCACAAGGAGTTGTGCTCAGTCCTACCCTGTTTAATGTCCTTATGCAGGAGCTTGTGAGCCTTCCCTTTCATAGTGGTACGCAGCTCCTCAGCCATGCTGATGATCTTGCACTGAACGGGAAAGGCAATTTGGAGCGACAGGCCCATGGAGCTTTGGACCTAATAACGTAGTCTTGCAAGGAACTAGGCCTCATGTTCTCCGCCGAGAAACATCTTGCAATGATGTTCAAGGGACCAGATCCTGTGAATAGATTACGTATTCAGGATGTAGAACTTGAGTGGACAGGCTCCTACCTATACTTGGGAATCTACAATGATAAAAAGTTGAGTATATTAGTTCCCGTGCTCTACTCAGACTCAACGCCATGAAAGCCATGACGAGGCACTGTGCAGGGGCGAGCAAAGAAGTACTTCGCTTGTACTATATACAAGCTGTGTGCTCGCTCACTGGCTACGGTGCACCGGCGTTGGCTCAACTCTTTCCGCAGAGGAGGCAAAGGTCGTACAAAACCAGACGATAAGAACTATGCTTGGGGTCCCCATCTGGACCAACACAGTATGTCTCAGATTTGAGGCCCGGCTTCCTTCCCTGGCTGACAGAGTACGATATTTAAACGCCTGCAAAGTAGCCACGATTCTGCACTGGCAGCACGGTACCCCACTGAAAAGACAGATATTGGCAACCATAACACAAGATCCCACACTCTTCACGGACTACTCCTGGATTCGTTCGTTTTGTGCTGCTGGGCGGAAGCTGCTGCCTATACAACTACTCCTTGAGAAGAGCTGTGACCTTCCTGTTGCTGGGTATCATCCACCACCTCCCTGGCGCCCAGATCCAGCCGATGTTTGCGTCATGCAATTACCTACCTGTGAGCGTCTCTGCAGTCAAGACACCCTCAGCAGTCATGCTGAGACAAGCATGGCACTAGCAGAGGGACGCACATGTGCAGTGTATTTCACAGATGATCCTCTCGACCCTGACAGGAAGAGAGCAGCAGCTGGACTGTACCACAATGGTCACACACAAGGCTGACGACTCCCTGACCAGTGCACGATCCTTCAAGCTGAGTTGGTGGCGATTCAGCAGGCATTGATACATGCCCTACGACATCGACTTCTACCTGTCATACATGCTGACTCCACCTCTGCAATCAATGCCCTCTCCCATCCCCAACCACAGGACAATGTTCACCTCATCACATCGATTCTGAGGGTAATGACAGCCGACACTAAACTGGATCCCCAGCCATGCTGGCATCCGGGGAAATGAGGCGGCAGATGATGCAGCCAATGCAGCCACAGATTATCCACATGTTGGGATTACTGTCCCCATCAGCCTACACCAGACCAAACTGGTGGCCACCAGAGCAATGAAACTTATGGGGGAGGTCCTAGGTGATACCCCATCTTAATAGTGGTACCGAGCAGCGACTCAGGAAGAACCCCCTCCATATGATAGAAGCTGGTCCAGAGCGCAGTGTATCGCCATCCATCGGCTTCGTTTGGGCTTTCCCACAGCCAAGATGATGGTAGACTAGGCAGAGGAGATGTGCCAGCACTTTCAGCACGTTGTCCAGCGCCCCCTTACACACTATCTCCTGGAGTGCCAAGCTACTGAGACACTCCGCAGGCAACTACCACTGATGTCCCCTTCCGAAGAAGACCCAGAGATGACTGCGGCTGCACTAGTGAACCATGGAGTCAACAAACCAGACAAGCTGCTGCACCTGATAACGATATATCCTCCTCCTCGCTAGTGTCCACAGTTAGGTGTACACACGGTGTTGTCGCTTACGAGACGCACCAGATGAACTGACCAGAACAGTGCCTGATCAGCATATGTTGCAACATTGCAAAACCCTTTCTCCCTCGGGAGCCAGAGACGTGTCATCGCAAGATTAAGACCCGTGCCAGGACTCCGGTCTTGGCCAACATTATACATACATGTAGTGTTTGTAATGGCTTGATAAAGCTCCTGGAGAGCGAAACGTTGCCACAATGAAATGTCACATTAGTTGCACTTGTGTCCTTTTACTTAACATCTTATTTCGACACACCGACCGTATCCCACCGAGGCGGGGTGGCCCAAAAGGAAAAATGAAAGTTTCTCCTTTTACATTTAGTAATATATACAGCAGAAGGGGTTACTAGCCCCTTGCTCCCTTTTACTTTACACATTGTCGGTAATTCTACCAACATTAATACAAGCAGTCATCATGGTGGTTCATCTGCTCCCGCCATACCATTGGTACCCCAATGTTAAATAAAAAAAAAACTGAGCCAAGCTCATCACTGTGTTTAACTGTAGTTCTGGATAAGAAACCCGACAACACTCATCGCATCATTGTGGATAACAGGAAGGATAACGAGCTCACAATGTGGATAACAGGAAGGATAACGAGCTCACAATGTGGATAACAGGAAGGATAACGAGCTCACAATGTGGATAACAGGAAGGATAACGAGCTCACAATGTGGATAACAGGAAGGATAACGAGCTCACAATGTGGATAACAGGAAGGATAACGAGCTCACAGTATGGATAACAGGAAGGATAACGAGCTCATAATGTGGATAACAGGAAGGATAACGAGCTCACAATGTGGATAACAGGAAGGATAACGAGCTCACAATGTGGATAACAGGAAGGATAACGAGCTCACAATGTGGATAACAGGAAGGATAACGAGCTCACAATGTGGATAACAGGAAGGATAACGAGCTCACAATGTGGATAACAGGAAGGATAACGAGCTCACAATGTGGATAACAGGAAGGATAACGAGCTCACAATGTGGATAACAGGAAGGATAACGAGCTCACAATGTGGATAACAGGAAGGATAACGAGCTCACAATGTGGATAACAGGAAGGATAACGAGCTCACAATGTGGATAACAGGAAGGATAACGAGCTCACAATGTGGATAACAGGAAGGATAACGAGCTCACAATGTGGATAACAGGAAGGATAACGAGCTCACAATGTGGATAACAGGAAGGATAACGAGCTCACAATGTGGATAACAGGAAGGATAACGAGCTCACAATGTGGATAACAGGAAGGATAACGAGCTCACAATGTGGATAACAGGAAAGATAACGAGCTCACAATGTGGATAACAGGAAGGATAACGAGCTCACAATGTGGATAACAGGAAGGATAACGAGCTCACAATGTGGATAACAGGAAGGATAACGAGCTCACAATGTGGATAACAGGAAGGATAACGAGCTCACAATGTGGATAACAGGAAGGATAACGAGCTCACAATGTGGTTAACAGGAAGGATAACGAGCTCACAATGTGGATAACAGGAAGGATAACGAGCTCACAATGTGGATAACAGGAAGGATAACGAGTTCACACTGTGGATAACAGGAAGGATAACGAGCTCACAATGTGGATAACAGGAAGGATAACGAGCTCACAATGTGGATAACAGGAAGGATAACGAGCTCACAATGTGGATAACAGGAAGGATAACGAGCTCACAATGTGGATAACAGGAAGGATAACGAGCTCACAATGTGGATAACAGGAAGGATAACGAGCTCACAATGTGGATAACAGGAAGGATAACGAGCTCACAATGTGGATAACAGGAAGGATAACGAGCTCACAATGTGGATAACAGGAAGGATAACGAGCTCACAATGTGGATAACAGGAAGGATAACGAGCTCACAATGTGGATAACAGGAAGGATAACGAGCTCACAATGTGGATAACAGGAAGGATAACGAGCTCACAATGGCTCATAGTTAAACTAGATTACTCATTCAGGAAATATCAAATTTATTTAGTACAGCTAGATTTTTCTCAACTCAACTCTACTGTATAAAAGGACACAGCAAGGACATAACATAAAGTACATGTCCTTCCCTCCGGGAAAGTGTCTTATCTTTAAATGGATAAGTCATATCCCGAAGGCAAATGACAGATATTACTTTTATTTACAGCCCTGAATTATCTGGACATTCGTCAGTATATTTAGATGTAGCGATCTACATGAGAATTTTTGAATTATTATTATTATTATAATCAAGGGGGAAGCGCTAAACCCGGAGGATTATACAGCGCCTGGGGGGGATGTGGAAGGCATTCAGGCTTAATTCGGGGAACTGGAGCACAGATCCAATTCCCTAACTCGAGAGCCCCTCACCAACATCAAGGAACCTTCCTTGAGGGGAGAATTTTTGAAGAGAAAGTAAGTAACCTGTCAGAAATGCTAAAATTGTTCGATAAGGCGGATTTCAAATCAAATGTTAAAAAGTACATATTGGCTGCTGCCAATTATAAGCTTTTAGGTTTTCAAGTAAGCCGTGACGTCATACTTCCAGATCCTGGTAAATATAAGGTTGTATCTGAGGTGCATTCTCCTGGAACCACAAGGGAGACCAAGAGATTTCCAGAAGCTGTTGGATATCTTTGCAGGCACGTTAAGGTCTGACTAAGAAGAAAACTGAGTTTAATATTGAAGGCAGAACTCTGCCTTCAGTTGTAAAGTAAACCAGTGCTCATGGCTCCTGATTATTCAGAAGAGTAGGATATTCATTCAAGAGGTTGTCTGATGCAGAGATAAGTGAAGAATAATCCTCCGAATGGCCTACTTCAATCAAAAATTGAAGGGGCCTGTGGTTAGGAATTCCATTACTGATAGAGGTTTTAGTAGTTATACAAAGTGTGAGGTATTGTGAACCTTATAATAAGAGATGAAAGCTCCTTGTTTACATATTTTACAAGGAAATTCGTTGTCCTATGTTGTCAGAATGGAGTTAGGAGCCAGCGGCTCTTACCAGAACCTGTATTAGCCAGGAGCCTCGTGCTGTGTGTCAGATGCCCTGAGTAGAAATATTGCACCAGTAAATGTAAATATTAAGGTAGCGGATAGGAAGAAAGAGGATAGGTGTAAGCAAGTAAAAAAGTACTCGGAAGGTGGTAGGCTTCCAAACAGCAAGTTGAGCTTTGAGATGAAGGAGTATAAGGAAAAAAAACTGTTCAGTGCTAAGTTAGTAATATAATCAATGTTGATAGTAATGTGACCTTGTAACTTCTTTGTTCATGTAAAATTACCGACCACCCGGGAATTCTTAGAACTTATAAGAACACAAAAGAAACGTTTTCCTTCCCTAGTCTCCTCACTTGCTTAAGTATGCAAAGTCGTGTGGGACTTGTCAACGAAAACGACGAGTCCCTCGCGTCACTGAAGAACTGCAAGCTTTCTCGGAAATCAAGGAATCATTGGATAGTGTCGGTGTAGATCTTATAGACTTGTATGACAGTCACTCTGGAAACTTGTTATTAATGAACCATCAGTTTAGATACACTACACTTGCATTACTAAAGTGTAATAAACACTTGTCAGTGTTCAATAATAAGAAACATGAAGGCAAACTCACGAGACTGATTGATCGGAATATTTCGTCTTCTGCTGAAAAGGATCCCAGAAGGGAGTCGAAAATACTGATCAGTCAGTCTCCTGAGTTTCTCTCCATGTGAGTTATTGAGCATACTAAGCTTGTACTACTGCCGAGGAAATATCCACACTGTTGCGGAGGCATTCCTTGAACAGCAAGTGTCGTGTTCAGATAGCCAAAACAGTGACTGACTGAGGTTTGGAATTCAAGAGCAAAAATCTTGGCGGTGGTTTTGGAGAATCTTATGAACAATGAATACATGACAGTGAATGGAATGGTAACGCGTTCAATAATCACTTAATATTCTTGCGATCCTTTGAGAGGGAGAGGGAGGGAGGGTGATGAAGGGAGGGAGAGGGAGGGGCAGGAAGGTAGGTGCAGGTCTGGGAATGTTAGTACTGAACATTTGTGCAAGTGAGACTAAGCACTGCTATCCCTAAGTCGGTGAATAATCATTCACCAGTGTTCAGGAACGTGGTCGGTCAACCCGGGGCTCGGGACTAGGCACCGTCAGGGCTCCTCTTCCCCCCCCCCAGTCCCCCCCATCACTCCCCTCTACTGAAAATAAGAAAAATGTGTATCAAATTTATTATTATATATTAAAAATAATTTTTTATCTACTCGATAACAATACTTAAATACTTTTAGATTCGAGGTCAAACACGTGTTGGTGACACCTAACACGTGTCCTTCCATATAATGTTGGTGACACCCAACACGTGTCCTTCCATATAATGTTGGTGACACCCAACACGTGTCCTTCCATATAATGTTGGTGACACCCAACACGTGTCCTTCCATATAATGCTGGTGACACCCAACACGTGTCCTTCCATATAATAATATTGGTGACACTCAACACGTGTCCTTCCATATAATGTTGGTGACACTCAACACGTGTCCTTCCATATAATGTTGGTGACACCCAACACGTGTCCTTTCATATAATGTTGGTGACACCCAACACGTGTCCTTCCATATAATAATATTGGTGACATTCAACACGTGTCCTTCCATATAATGTTGGTGACACCCAACACGTGTCCTTCCATATAATGTTGGTGACACCCAACACGTGTCCTTCCATATAATGCTGGTGACACCCAACACGTGTCCTTCCATATAATGTTGGTGACACCCAACACGTGTCCTTCCATATAATAATATTGGTGACATTCAACACGTGTCCTTCCATATAATGTTGGTGACACCCAACACGTGTCCTTCCATATAATGTTGGTGACACCCAACACGTGTCCTTCCATATAATGTTGGTGACACCCAACACGTGTCCTTCCATATAATAATATTGGTGACATTCAACACGTGTCCTTCCATATAATGTTGGTGACACCCAACACGTGTCCTTCCATATAATAATATTGGTGACATTCAACACGTGTCCTTCCATATAATGTTGGTGACACCCAACACGTGTCCTTCCATATAATGTTGGTGACACCCAACACGTGTCCTTCCATATAATAATATTGGTGACATTCAACATGTGTCCTTCCATATAATGTTGGTGACACCCAACACGTGTCCTTCCATATAATGCTGGTGACACCCAACACGTGTCCTTCCATATAATAATATTGGTGACACTTAACACGTGTCCTTCCATATAATGTTGGTGACATTCAACACGTGTCCTTCCATATAATGTTGGTGACACCCAACACGTGTCCTTCCATATAATGTTGGTGACACCCAACACGTGTCCTTCCATACACTGCTGGTGACACCCAACACGTGTCCTTCCATACACTGCTGGTGACACCCAACACGTGTCCTTCCATACACTGCTGGTGACACCCAGCACGTGTCCTTCCATACACTGCTGGTGACACCCAACACGTGTCCTTCCATACACTGCTGGTGACACCCAACACGTGTCCTTCCATATAATGTTGGTGACACCCAACACGTGTCCTTCCATACACTGCTGGTGACACCCAACACGTGTCCTTCCATACACTGCTGGTGACACCCAACACGTGTCCTTCCATACACTGCTGGTGACACCCAACACGTGTCCTTCCATACACTGCTGGTGACACCCAACACGTGTCCTTCCATATAATGTTGGTGACACCCAACACGTGTCCTTCCATATAATGTTGGTGACACCCAACACGTGTCCTTCCATACACTGCTGGTGGTTTCTTCGGGATAACTTTTCTTGTCACCTTGCCGAGATACGGCTGACTGCATGACTGATAAATGGTCATGTGCCCCTCGCCCGCAAGAGCTGTATAACGAGTAACAAATGTAGACAACTGTGCTGCATGTAGTAACATTTACCAGAGTGACTTCTTGTTGACTTTTGGTATCTATTACCAGGATAAATATTTTGCTACACTTGGTCACTGGGTAAATGGGACTTGAAACAGGGTGATTTACGGCACCTTGATATAACACTTTGACAAGTTCTAGAATTTAATGGCCACACGTGAGCTCTTATTTTGACACCATGCTTTTTTTAAATTCCTAACCTGCCTTGCACAAAACATGTGTACTGAAATCTACTTAATTGAACATGCACGTTATCCCAGGTATACTACAGCTGCACCGCAGCTGTTATATATCTGGGATAACGTGCATTTCAGGGAGTATTATCGCCACTGCACGACTGTTAGTTAGAACTTAAGTCCTGCTTCCTCAACGGACAAGACTATCGCTGTATCTCAAATGTCACTGATTCGCTACAACTAACATTTAATGCTAGCACATGTGCTTGATCTCTGGCTTAAGTCCATAGGAAGCTAATAGCAATGCTTAAATGTGTCTCAGTACTTTAGTGTACGTCCCAGAAGAGACGTCGTGAGCACACAAAATTACACACGCCTGCCTTTACTACTCCGGCCTCCTTAAATTCGCGTCCTGGACTAAATATATTTTGGTCTGTTTTTGAGCTTACCAGAAACTATCTGCCAGGTAGTTAAACTCAGCGACTAACTTGCCCTGGACCTCTTTGCTCGGAGCACTGTTGCCAACGGCTGGTAATGGTGAAAGTAAATGGTCGGTCTCTGTGACAGAATGCCAGTCACTCTGACATTCATAATACGAATGTCTTAAGAGTCTTCAATCTTTCTTCATAAGGAAGATTTCTAATGCTATGTATTAATTTAGTCATCCTACGCTGAATGTTTTCTAACGAATTTATGTCCATTCTGTAATATGGAGAGCAGAATTGAGCTGCATAATCTAGGTGAGGCTTTACTAATGATGTATAGCTGCAGTATGACCCCTGGACTTCTGTTGCTTACACTTCTTGATATAAAGTAATCTATTTGCCTTATTACGTACGCTTAGGCATTGCTGTCTTGGTTTAAGGTTGCTGCTTACCATAGCCCCCAAGTCCTTTTCGCAATCTGTATGGCTAAGTTCTACATTATTTAACTTATAAGTGCTAGGGTTATGGACACTCCCGAGCTTCAGACCTTGCATTTATCTACATTGAAACTGCCACTTTTCTGCCAAGAGTAGAGTTTGTCTAAATCCTCCTGAAGTTCCCTAACATCTACATTTGAATCAATTATCCTACCTATCTTCGTGTCATCGGCGAATTTGCTCATATCACTAGTAATTCCTTCATCAAGATCATTGATATATACTATAAACAACAACGGGCCCAAGACTGATCCCTGTGGAACCCCACTTGTTACTGATCCCCACTCGGATTTAACCCCATTTATGGACACTCTCTGCTTCCTGTCTGTGAGCCATGATTCGATCCACGAGAGCACCCTTCCCCCAATGCCATGAGCTGGTACTTTCTTCAACAGTCTTTGGTGCGGAACTCTATCAAATGCCTTACTAAAATCTAAGTAAACAATATCAAATTCTTTATCTCAAAAGCTTTACTGAAGAAAGTTAATAAATTAGTTAGACAAGACCGGCCTCTTGTGAATCCATGCTGAGTATCATTAATCAAGCTATGCTTATCGAGATGGCTTCTTATAATCTCAGCTATGAACATTAAAATTTGCAAGTCGAAGCAGAAGATACTTGAAGACGATGTAATCAGTCCATCACCCTTAAAGTTTTGAGGTGGTCAGTCCCTCAGGGTCGGTCTCTGTGACAGAATGCCAGTCACTCTGACATTCATAATACTCAACAATGATCTGAAGCCTAGAACACAACTGGGTCTCAAACTCTCGTCTTGTAGTGCACACCTGAATTGGCACGTGGCACTTAGCACTCCTCTTATTGAAGATGGTATAAAACACCGACAAGCTGAAGGTTAAGACACATGTGCAGCAGTTGGGTATCTTTATTGATGAAACTTTTCGCCTATACAGTAGGTTTCTTCAGTCAAAACCAGAGTAAAATAGATGTAATCGGTCGATCAGTCATGGAGAAAAAGCATTGGAGGTGGTCAGTCTCTCAGCCTGGAGAAGAGTTCAGCTCCATGGTTTGGAGCGATATCGTTCCAGATATCATAAGAACATAACATAAGAATGGAGGAACACTGCAGAAGGCCTACTGGCCCATGTATATCTGTCCAATCTCTTTTTAAAGCTACCTAAGGTCCTAGCCTCGATCACCCTCCTGGGAAGATTGTTCCACGCATCCACAACTCTGTTAGAAAACCAGTACTTACCTATGTCCTTTCTAAATCTAAATTTATCCAACTTAAATCCATTATTTCTGGTTCTTACCTGGTTCGACACCCTCAGTACTTTATTAATATCTCCTTTGTTTATGCCCGTCATCCACTTATACACTTCAATGATATCTCCCCTCATTCTACGTCTCTCCAGAGAGTGGAGATTTAAGGCTTTAAGTCTATCTTCATACGGGAGGTTCCTTACACAGTAAATCATTTTAGTCATTCTTCTCTGTATGTTCTCTAATGAGTCTATATCCATCCTGTAGTAAGGGGACCAAAACTGAGCAGCATAATCTAAATGAGGCCTCACTAGTGATGTATAGAGCTGTAAAATAACTTTTGGACTTCTGTTACTTATGCTTTTTGAGATAAATCCAAGTAATCTGTTAGCCTTGTTGCGCACACTAAGGCACTGCTGTCTTGGCTTTAGATTTCTGCTTACCATGACTCCCAAGTCTTTTTCACATTCTGTATGATCAAGCTCTACTTCACCTAGATTATAGCTTCGAGGGTTATTTTCATTACCAAGGACAAGTACCTTACACTTATCCACATTGAACTTCATCTGCCATTTTTCAGACCAAGACATTAATTTGTCCAAATCCTCCTGGAGTTCATTGCTATCCTCCTCAGAGTGAATTATACGGCCTATCTTTGTATCATCAGCAAATTTACTCATGTCACTCGTAATCCCTTCATCAAGGTCATTAATGTAAATTATGAACAAGAGAGGGCCTAAAACTGATCCTTGTGGAACGCCACTAGTGACTAATCCCCATTCAGATTTCACCCCATTAATGGTAACTCTCTGCTTTCTATTGGTAAGCCATGCCTCTATCCATGCTAGAACTTTACCTCCTATACCATGAGCTGCCACTTTTCTTAAGAGTCTCTTGTGAGGTACTCTATCGAAGGCTTTACTAAAATCCAAATAAACAATATCATATTCTTTATCACTGTCAACTGCCTCAAATGTTCTATTGAAGAACGTCAGTAAATTTGTCAGGCAGGAACGACCTCTCGTGAATCCATGCTGAGATTCATTTATCAAATTATGCTCTTCAAGGTGACTTCTAATAATGTCAGCTATAATTGATTCTAATAACTTGCCCACTATAGATGTCAGGCTTATTGGACGGTAATTTGAAGGAGTGGACTTATCCCCTGATTTGAATATAGGAACCACATTAGCCATCTTCCACAACTCTGGCACAACACCGGTAAGGATGGACGCATTAAACACACTCTTTAATGGGTGACTAAGCTCCATCTTGCATTCCTTAAGTACCCTGGAAAACAACTCATCGGGTCCCAGGGACTTATTTTGCTTCAATTTGTCTATCTGTTTAATAACCATGTTCCTCGTGACAGCAATATTAGTTAATTTAAATTCATCAGGAACTAAATAATTGTTAATTACTGGAATCTCATTTACATCTTCCTGTGTAAAAACTGACAAAAAATAGTCATTAAATAAGGAACACATTTCCAGTTCGTTATCCGTCAGCTGTCCATTCCCAATTTTCAGAGGTCCTACTTTTTCCTTCACCTTCGTCCTATACACTTGAAAGAACCCCTTTGGATTAGTCTTTGATTCATTAGCAACTCTAATTTCATAGTCACGTTTAGCCTTTCTAATCCCCTTTTTTACTTCTCTTTTAAGCTGAACATATTGGTCAGTAAGGTTAACCTCTCCTCTTCTGATGCGCCTATAAATTCCCCTTTTCTCCCCTAATAGATGCTTTAGCCTCCTGTTAATCCATTTGGGATCGTTATTATTAGACCTAATTTCTCTCTGGGGAATGTATATACTCTGAGCACGGTGTACATTATTAAGAAAAAAATCATAAATGCAGATCCCTTCATAATCATAAGTATGATCATCGTCAATAAAATCATTAGCTAGATAACCCCAATCGAGATTTGACAGGTGTTCCCTAAGTCCATTATAATCGGCAGGACGAAAATCAGGAATTTTTACCGTATTATCATTATTCTTGCATTCCCAGTTAATGTTAAAAGTGATGGATTTGTGGTCACTTGCGCCAAGCTCTTCAGTGATCTCCAGATTATTTACGAGTGTTTCCTTATTTGACAAGACTATTTCTAGCAAATTATTACCCCTGGTAGGCTCTGTTACACACTGCTTCAGAAAACGGTCCTGAACTGTTTCCATAAAGTCACTGGATTCTAGATTACCTGTCAAAGAATTCCAGTCAATTTGACTAAAGTTAAAATCCCCTACTGTCACTATGTTATTGTGTCTAGAAGCCCTAACAATTTCGTCCCAAAGAAGTCTCCCTCTATCGTGATTCAAGCCTGGAGGTCGGTATACTACACCTAGAATTAGTTTTTCTTGGCCTTCTACAAACTCTACCCAAAGAGATTCTGTTACTGTTCCATCTATTTTTATACCTGTTTTTATGCATCAGTTAATATTTTCTCTATCACATAATGCAACTCCTCCCCCCCTTCCCATTACATCTATCCACATGGAACAACTTAAACCCTTGGATATTACACTCATCAATCATATCCCGACTTTTTATAAAAAAAAAAAAAATTAAATCATACCAGGTTTCAGCCAATGCAATGACATCAAAGTTCCCAGCACATGCTACCAAACGTTGTTCATTAATCTTATTTCTTGCACTTCGACTGTTAGCATAAAATACCATCATATGTTTTTTCTTCTGCACATTTTACCTATTCATCTTTGTTTTTACACAATTTCTGAAATTATCATTACCCAGAGTTACTCCATGACAGTTACTATTAAGATTCTTAATATCAGAGCATAAGTCAATATATCCATACTCATTATTTATCATTTCTAAACCCATACCTCTAACTAATCCTAGTTTAAAGTCCTAACAACCCCCTCAACTGAGTTAGCAAGAAAACCCACACCTGCCCTGGATAAGTGAACCCCATCCCTGGCATACATGTCATTTCGGCCATAGAAGTTGTCCCAGTTGTCAATGAATGGTACTGCATTATCCTTACAGTGTTTATCCAGCCAACAATTAATACCAATTGCTCTGGACAACCATTCATTTCCAACACCCCTTCTTGGCAAAATGCCGCATGTAACAGGGCGCCCCCCCCCCTTCTTCCTAATTATGTCTATTGCTGTCCTGAACCTTCTAACTAAATCCTCACTTCTATGCTTGCCTACATCATTGCCTCCAGCACTGAGGCAGATAATAGGATTGATCCCACTACCGTTCATGATGTTGTCAAGCCGGTTAACAATGTCCTCCATCCCAGCTCCAGGAAAGCAAACTCTCTGTCTCCTACTCCTGTCCTTCAAGCAAAACGCCCTATCCATGTACCTAACCTGGCTATCCCCAACAACAACAACAACAATATTCATACCTTCCTTGGTGTCGTTCGTCGTGACGTTTCCAGTAGTCGACTCATATTCGTCGGGCAGCACAGAGAATGCATTAGATGTTTCCACAGCAGTTTCTACAGCAATCTATTTCTTCTTTATCGTTTCTACCTTTCCATTCGTGTTCTTGATCGTCAACTTGGTTCCATGCTGTCCAGCCACTGTCCAGTTTTCCTTCTTGACCTGAAGACTCAAAACAGGAGGACTGCTACGAATCCTCTTGTTTTCCTCAGTCAATCGTCGTATCTCCATCTTCGCTACCCTCAATTCTTCCTTAAGCTGTTGGTAAAGTTGCTCGATGGAGGGCATCTTGGTTCAATCCAAGGAGAGTACACTAACGTCCAAGGTTGTTGGACTGCTTACATCATCTTTATTTCACTACTACACCTGCTGCCTCTGTATTTAACTGAAGGAGCCTACTGTGCAGGCGAAACGTGTCATTAATAAATATACACAACTGCTGCATATGTCTTAATCTTCAACTTAGCTCTCCTCTTGGTGGAGAAAAGGCCGCCTACGACATATTAGGAAAGCTGTTATCCTCCTTCTTATCAAGGAATACCCATTACACGAGCCTTTTTATTTTCCGTTCGTCCCCTAGACAAAGACGAGGAGAGAAAGTTGCTACACTTCTCTAGGACACTGTTGTCCAACGATACACCCCTTGCTGGTGCCAGGAGCTTCAGCAGGGGGTGCATGAACAGTCCCTGGGATACAAAAATATTTTATTCTATCCTTTGGTTAAGTCAGCTTCAAAAATTATGTCAGAAAATTATGGAATATTATGATTCAAGGACAAATAATCAGAAAAGCTCATGTTCAAACCACACACGGTTCTGGTCGCTCAGAAAACCGAACCTCATTTTAAATTTCTTACAAATACAAAACCAGAAGCCTCGTTGAACTGGTTTTTTTCTGCTAAGACTAAGGAATTCACATGTTTTTTAAGAGAATTAACTGATATATATATATATATATATATATATATATATATATATATATATATATATATATATATATATATATATATATATATATATATATATATATATATATATATATATATATATATATATATATATATATATATATATATATATATATATATATATATATATATATATATATATATATATATATATATATATATATATATATATATATATATATATGTATATATATATATATATATATATATATATATATATATATATATATGTATATATATATATATATATATATATATATATATATATATATATATATATATATATATATATATATATATATATATATATATATATATATATATATATATATATATATATATATATATATATATATATATAATATTCCTTTTACTAAATTAATTTGGTTCTACAAATCCACAATAAAATCTGAATTTGATATATTTCGGATGTTAATTCAATCAATTTTATAAGATGGTGGTGCAGGGCTGGGAAAAATTTGGTTTGTAGTGCGCAAGCTAATGATAGTTAGACGACATTACTCTAGACAATTCTGATATGAGGAATCAAGAATCCTCACCCCAGCATCACCCCAGCATCACCCCAGCATCACCCCAGCATCACCCCAGCATCACCCCAGCATCACCCCAGCATCACCCCAGCATCACCCCAGCATCACCCCTGCATCACCCCAGCATCACCCCAGCATCACCACAGCATCACCCCAGCATCACCACACCATCACCCCAGCATCACCACACCATCACTCCACCATCACACCAGCATCACCACACCATCACCCCAGCATCACCACACCATCACTCCACCATCACACCAGCATCACCACACCATCACACCAGCATCACCACACCATCACCACAGCATCACCCCAGCATCACCCCAGCATCAACCCAGCATCATCCCAGCATCACCCCAGCATCACCCCTGCATCCCCCCAGCATCAAACCAGCATCACCCCAGCATCACCCCAGCATCACCCCAGCATCACCCCTGCATCACCCCAGCATCACCCCTGCATCACCCCAGCATCACCCCAGCATCACCCCAGCATCACCCCAGCATCACCCCAGCATCACCCCAGCATCACCCCAGCATCATCCCAGCATCACCCCAGCATCACCCCAGCATCACCCCTGCATCACCCCTGCCACACGTGCAGCTGAACTATCAACATAGGATGATAGCAGTGTGGTAGCACTGTTACCTAATATCTGCAGCTTCATCAGCTCGAGAAGAACTTAATATAACAAAAAAAGGCACAATACCGTGACTGGAACGATACACAGATAACCTGCACATAGAAGAGAGGAGCTTACGACGACGTTTCGGTCCGACTTGGACCATTTACAAAGTCACACTAACGAGAAGTAGAGCAGGACGGGTATATATAGGCAGGAAGAGGTAGTGGCAGTAGTAGCAGTAGTAGTACTTCTCGTTAGTGTGACTTTGTAAATGGTCCAAGTCGGACCGAAACGTCCTCGTAAGCTCCTCTCTTCTATGTGCGGGTTATTTGTGTAACTTAATATAAGAATGGAGGAGCACTGCAGAAGGCCTACTGGCCAAAGCAAGGCAGGCCCTTATCAAAACCACCAACAGTATCCCAAAACCACCCAAGATTCGCTTTTGTACCCCAGGCACCAAACAAACCCAGCCCCTTCTACTCATATATTGCCCATTTTTTTCTTAAACCTACTTAAGGTCTTAGCCTCTATTAACCTACTCGGAAAATTGTTCAACGCATTAACAGCTGTTTGAAAACCAATACTTTCCTACGTCTTTTTCCAAATCTAAATTTATCTAACTTGATTCGATAACCTCAGTATTTTATTAACATCGCCTTGTTTGTGCCCGGCATCCATATACCTCAATGATATCTCTCATGCTACGTCTCTAGAGAGTGAAAATTCAAGGCTCTATCTTATCCTTATACGATGAATAAACTTATCAGCCAGTATAAGATAAGCGAGGCCTCGCTAGTGATGTATAGAGCTGTAAAATAGCTTTTGAATTTCTTTTGCTTCTTGATATAAATTCCAGTAATCTGTTAGCCTTATTGCGCACACTTAGGCACTGTTGTCTTGGCTTCAGATTTCTGTTTACCATGAGTCTCAAATCTTTTTCACATTATGTGGTCAAGCTCTACTTCACCTAGTTTATAACTTCCAGGGTTATTTTCATTCCTAAGGACAAGTAATAATGTGGTCGCTATATCACAAATTATATTCAAGCTTGAATGAGTGGTGCTAAACAGCTTACAATAGCTTGGGCCAGTAGGCTTGCTGCAGTGCTCCTTATTTTATTCAATACACGTCGTAGTCGCATCAATAAAGACACCCAACTGTTGTACATATCTTAATCTTCAACTTGTCGGTATTTTATTCCATATTCAACAATACTCTCATAAATATGGCTTGCTTAACACACTCCGGAAGTGAATTCATGTTAGATGAGATTAATAGCTCATCACTGATTCACTGATATGTTAAAGCCTTGTCGATAATTACTCTACTGATCAGCATAATTAGACTGATCACTGACTACACAAGTTCTCAACAAGTAGGATCATCACTTCGAACCCTCGTGTTTAACTCGAAGCCATTCTCACTGATTGAGATCTTAATGTGATTAATAATGATGCAGTTATGCAGAAGGTAATTAGGTGCCACTTACTACCAAAGTCAATTAGTTTAATTAAGGGATCACAGTTTCCAGCTGTCTTAACTGATGGTGATCACTTGACCAAAGAGATATTCAATTAACACTCCCACCTCCACTATCAATTTAACCACCAACAACAGCTAGGTAATTAATAGTTTACTGTAGATCCATTTACCTGTAACTGCGATTATTCGTGACTGATGTCACGTTACTCTAACCACAACCAACAGGCTAATGGGTTATATTAGTTACAGCAACGGTCATGAGACTGACAACTTTTCAGTCATTAGTTGTTCACTAATGACTTGCCATGGCAATCAAATTACTCGTGCTTATCGTAACGTGGGTGACAGACCCTGAGTATGTGTGGGTAGATTCAAACTGTCCTTTAAGCTCCCTTGCTGACAGTCTACTGTCTACTTAATCACACACCTGTTAATGAGCCACTGGTGTCTACAGTCGAACGTTTTAACATATGCTTAACATTCCATAGCTGGACGAGATAAAGAGGCAAGTGCTGGTTTAATTCTTTTACTTGGAAATGTGAAGTGATGCTGGTCTTTATATTAAGGCACTTTGCAATGTTACAGTCAGCTGACAGACATGACAGGAACTGTCACACCTTCGCCGGAGTGGTGACTTGAAATCATTCATTTATCTGAAAAATGATATCATCGGACACATTTAATGACGTTCATTATTCAGCAGATGTATGGTGATAATGGCTGATGAGTAGACCTACTCTTCGTTGACATCTATCAGTTGTCTATCGGCTGGGTTTTGTTTATAAACAGAAAAATGGTGAACTGAAGCGGCAAGGATACCCAGTATCGCTGGGTATCAAACATGAAGTTGTCACACCCATCAGTGTAGCCCAGGAAGGAAAGAGGGCGCGATGGGGGGTGGTGGTTATGGGTGCCATGTGGCCAAACGGTTGTTATAGCTGCCATAGACCTCGAGACGATGGTCACAAGGGAAGACAGGAGGTTGATCCCCCTCCATACTGGATAAGCTGAAGCTACCCACAAGCTGGTTATAAAAGGGGAGTCCCCCTTCATCAACGGGGACCCAAAAAATTCACGCCTTATCCCTGCGCTCAAGTGTTATACCGCGAACAAAGGGGCCTATGAGGAGCCTGTAAAAAGGACCCCCTCCCCACCCCTAGAATAGATATTAGAGGTCCAGGTTGGCGCTAGACATAGAATGATGACTGTCAAGCGCTTGTGAAGGATTCTTATTAATCATGTGTAGATAAGGCTCTTTGTGTAGTCTTGCTGGGAAGGAGTGATGAGGGTGATATGAACCTTGAAAGATATAGACCACTGACATTCGACCTCAGGTTGTCTCGTTATTCCGGAAGGTTGGTCACTCCACCAAGATGCAACCGATTTGGTAACAAGATCCTGCCCTTTTCATGTAATATTGGTAAACGAGCAGAGGGGCAAACCCATTCAGTGTCAGTCTACGGCAGGGTACTCAGCTACCACAGTGTCAGTGGTTCAATCCCGGCACAGGTGGAAACGTTATATCTTTATTTATACAAGTACAAGGTATACAGTCCTAGCTGACATCAATGACATACTACTATATACAAAGCCGCTTGTTATGCAGAACATTTCGGGCAAATTAGGTCAGTTTTGTCCCAGGATGCGACCCACACCAGTCGACTAACACTCGGGTACCCATTTTATTCATGGGGTACATAGACAACCGGAGTATGGAAACACGTCCAATGTTTCTACCCTCACCGGGAATCGAACCCGGACCGTCGCCGAGTGAAGCGAGAGCTTTAGCCACCGGGCCACCTGCTGTCCCTGTTCACCAAGCAGTTATTAGATACCTGGGTGTTAGTCGACTATTGTGACTCTTATCCTGGGGGACAAGACTAAACGACCCGAATGGAAATAAGATAGTTCCCGATGACGGGTAAAAAATCCAAACAAAATCCTATCTTAAGACGGATGAAGATTCTGCAAGCCACATGTCTTTGAAATAGAAAAGTAAAACAGACGATCTTAATGCAAGACGAGCCACGGGGGACGGAAAGCTTCAGCACAGGATCTTTCACACGTCTCCGTGTGTCATCAGGAGCTATGCAATGTTGAAAGAGTAGCAATAGGGGAATTTAGAGGAAGTTTTCTCGAAGGTAGCGTGTTGACGCCAGCCAGTTCCTCTGAGAAATGGTCAGAATTCAGGCACCGTTCGTAGCCCATGCATCCCGTCTCCTCACCCATTTCCCATTTGAGGTAGCGTAGGTGGAGAGGACCTTTGAGGCTTACAGAAAGCGGGAAACAGAATAATAGGAAATTTAATAGCCAGCCCTAAGCTACATCTGATTGCCATTAACAAGTCATGTCATATAAGAGATTACGTTGCACTTGTGAATAGCATGACCATCCTGCATATTGGAGAGAGAGAGAGAGAGAGAGAGAGAGAGAGAGAGAGAGAGAGAGAGAGAGAGAGAGAACGAAACACTCGTGAATTCATAGTTTCCCCCGCTCAACGAGGGAGTGGAAGAAGGAAGACCTGGTACCTGAAGAAAGGTGTTATGTGATGGTGGGGAAAAAGATGCGTCTTGGAAGACGCATCTTCTTCGTGAAGTTCACAAATGCCCAGCATCCTGAAGCAGAGAGTTTGTCAGCTCCATCATCATCCCGAGAGACTCGCCCATCCTGCCTCCACCATCGCCCATCCTGCCTCCACCATCACCCATCGTGCCTCCACCATCACCCATCCTGCCTCCTCCATCACCCATCCTGCCTCCACCATCATCCATCCTGCCTCCACCATCGCCCATCCTGCCTCCACCATCACCCATCCTGCCTCCACCATCATCCATCCTGCCTCCACCATCGCCCATCCTGCCTCCACCATCACCCATCCTGCCTCCACCATCGCTCATCCTGCCTCCACCATCACCCATCCTGCCTCCACCATCGCCCATCCTACCTCCTCCATCACCCATCCTGCCTCCACCATCATGATGCATTGGTGGCGATTATCTTTAAAAGTCACCATTCCTCGAGAGAGTCACCCTTCCTTGAGAGAGTGTCACCCTTCCTTGAGATGTCACCTTTCCTTGAGAGAGTGTCACCCTTCCTTGAGAGAGTGTCACCCTTCCTTGAGAGAGTGTCACCCTTCCTTGAGAGAGTGTCACCCTTCCTTGAGAGAGTGTCACCCTTCCTTGAGAGAGTGTCACCCTTCCTTGAGACAGTGTCACCCTTCCTTGAGAGAGTGTCACCCTTCCTTGAGAGAGTGTCACCCTTCCTTGAGAGAGTGTCACCCTTCCTTGAGAGAGTGTCACCCTTCCTTGAGACAGTGTCACCCTTCCTTGAGACAGTGTCACCCTTCCTTGAGAGAGTGTCACCCTTCCTTGAGATGTCACCCTTCCTTGAGGGAGTGTCACCCTTCCTTGAGAGAGTGTCACCCTTCCTTGAGAGAGTCACCCTTCCTTGAGAGAGTGTCACCCTTCCTTGAGATGTCACCCTTCCTTGAGGGAGTGTCACCCTTCCTTGAGAGAGTGTCACCCTTCCTTGAGAGAGTGTCACCCTTCCTTGAGAGAGTCACCCTTCCTTGAGAGAGTGTCACCCTTCCTTGAGATGTCACCCTTCCTTGAGGGAGTGTCACCCTTCCTTGAGAGAGTGTCACCCTTCCTTGAGAGAGTGTCACCCTTCCTTGAGAGAGTCACCCTTCCTTGAGGGAGTGTCACCCTTCCTTGAGAGAGTGTCACCCTTCCTTGAGAGAGTCACCCTTCCTTGAGAGAGTGTCACCCTTCCTTGAGAGAGTGTCACCCTTCCTTGAGAGAGTCACCCTTCCTTGAGAGAGTCACCCTTCCTTGAGAGAGTGTCACCCTTCCTTGAGAGAGTGTCACCCTTCCTTGAGAGAGTGTCACCCTTCCTTGAGAGAGTGTCACCCTTCCTTGAGAGAGTGTCACCCTTCCTTGAGAGAGTCACCCTTCCTTGAGAGAGTCACCCTTCCTTGAGAGAGTCACCCTTCCTTGATAGAGTGTCACCCTTCCTTGAGAGAGTGTCACCCTTCCTTGAGAGAGTGTCACCCTTCCTTGAGAGAGTGTCACCATTTGTCAGAACAGTACACTGTTCAACTCTTATCAGGTGATCGCCAACTCTCTGCCAGGTGATCGCCAGCTCTCTGCCAGGTGATCGCCAGCTCTCTGCCAGGTGATCGCCAACCTTCCGCCAGTTCATCGCCAACTCTGCCAATCTCATCACAAGGCTGAACCAATTTAAACTAATTTGATGAACCTTGCCACGGAGTGCCAGGAGGAGTCACACGGCAAATTTTAGTGTAATTTCTGATGGTGCCACACCAGGGAAGAGGGACGAGTGCCACACCAGGGAAGAGGGACGGGTGCCACACCAGGGAAGAGGGACGAGTGCCACACCAGGGAAGAGGGACGAGTGCCACACCAGGGAAGAGGGACGAGTGCCACACCAGGGAAGAGGGACGAGTGCCACACCAAGGAAGAGGGACGAGTGCCACACCAGGGAAGAGGGACGAGTGCCACACCAGGGAAGAGAGGGACGGGTGCCACACCAAAGAAGAGGGACGAGTGCCACACCAGGGAAGAGAGGGACGGGTGCCACACCAGGGAAGAGGGACGAGTGCCACACCAGGAAAGAGAGGGACGGGTGCCACACCAGGAAAGAGAGGGACGGGTGCCACACCAGCAAAGAGAGGGACGGGTGCCACACCAGGAAAGAGAGGGACGGGTGCCAAACTAGGAAAGAGAGGGACGGGTGCCACACCAGGAAAGACAGGGACAGGTGCCACACCAGGAAAGAGAGGGACGGGTGCCACACCAGGAAAGAGAGGGACGGGTGCCACACCAGGAAAGAGAGGGACGGGTGCCACACCAGGAAAGAGAGGGACGGGTGCCACACCAGGAAAGAGAGGGACGGGTGCCACACCAGGAAAGAGAGGGACGGGTGCCAAACCAGGAAAGAGAGGGACGGGTGCCACACCAGGAAAGAGAGGGACGGGTGCCACATCAGGAAAGAGAGGGACGGGTGCCATACCAGGAAAGAGAGGGACGGGTACCACACCAGGAAAGAGAGGGACGGGTGCCACACCAGGAAAGAGAGGGACGGGTGCCACACCAGGAAAGAGAAGGACGGGTGCCACACCAGGAAAGAGAGGGACGGGTGCCAAACCAGGAAAGAGAGGGACGGGTGCCACACCAGGAAAGAGAGGGAGGGTACCACACCAGAAAAGAGAGGGACGGGTGCCACACCAGGAAAAACGGGTGCCACACCAGGAAAGAGAGGGACGAGTGCCACATGAGGGAGGAAAAAAGGGGTATCATATGCAAAACGAGAGGATGGGTGACAAACGAAGGTAGAGAAAGGTCAGGTGCCACAGGAGGAAAGAGACTACGGGTGCTACACCACAGTAGTGAGGACGGGTACCACACGATGGAAGGGACTAAGGGTGGGACGGAGGAGAGGACAGGTGGGACGGAGGAGAGGGCGGGTGGGACGGAGGAGAGGACGGGTGGGAGGAAGGAGAAGACGGGTGGGACGGAGGAGAGGGCAGGTGGGACGGAGGAGAGGACGGGTAGGACGGAGGAGAAGACGGGTGGCACGGAGGAGAGGACGGGTAGGACGGAGGAGAGGACGGGTGGCACGGAGGAGAGGACGGGTAGGACGGAGGAGAGGACGAGTGGCACGGAGAAGAGAACGGGTGGCACGTAGGAGAGGATGGGTGGTACAGAGGAGAGGACGAGTGTCACACAGGGGGACGGGTGCCACACAGGAGGACGGGTGCCTCACAGGACAGGTTTAAGGTGCTGGCAAGGCAGATGAGAGTGATATGTCAACAGTGGCATCGAGCGGTTAAAGTAGTCCCTTGTGTTATTACAGTAAACACCGGGTTCACCACCTCTCCCCCATGTAGCTACTGTAGACGACACTCTCCCTCCATGTAACTGTTGTAGACGACACACTCCTCCATGTAACTGCTGTAGACGACACCCTACTCCATGTAGCTATTGTAGACGACACTCTCCCCCATGTAGCTACTGTAGACGACACTCTCCCCCATGTAGCTACTGTAGACGACACTCTCCCCCATGTACCTACTGTAGACGACACTCTCCCCCATGTAGCTACTGTAGACGACACTCTCCTTCCATGTAACTACTGTAGACGACACTCTCCTTCCATGTAACTACTGTAGACGACACTCTCCTTCCATGTAGCTACTGTAGACGACACTCTCCTTCCATGCAGCTACTGTAGACGACACTCTCCTTCCATGTAGCTACTGTAGACGACACTCTCCTTCCATGTAACTACTGTAGACGACACTCTCCTTCCATGTAGCTACTGTAGACGACACTCTCCTTCCATGCAGCTACTGTAGACGACACTCTCCTTCCATGCAGCTACTGTAGACGACACTCTCCTTCCATGTAGCTACTGTAGACGACACTCTCCCTCCATGCAGCTACTGTAGACGACACTCTCCTTCCATGTAGCTACTGTAGACGACACTCTCCTTCCATGTAACTACTGTAGACGACACTCTTCCTCCATGTAACTACTGTAGACGACACTCTCCCCATGTAGCTACTGTAGACGACACTCTCCCCCATGTAGCTACTGTAGACGACACTCTCCTTCCATGTAACTACTGTAGACGACACTCTCCCTCCATGTAGCTACTGTAGACGACACTCTCCCTCCATTTAGCTACTGTAGAGGACACTCTCCTCCATCCACTGTAGACGACACTCTCCTTCCATGTAGCTACTGTAGACGACACTCTCCTTCCATGTAGCTACTGTAGACGACACTCTCCTTCCATGTAGCTACTGTAGACGACACTCTCCTTCCATGTAGCTACTGTAGACGACACTCTCCTTCCATGTAACTACTGTAGACGACACTCTCCTTCCATGTAACTACTGTAGACGACACTCTTCCTCCATGTAGCTACTGTAGACGACACTCTTCCTCCATGTAGCTACTGTAGACGACACTCTTCCTCCATGTAGCTACTGTAGACGACACTCTCCCTCCATGTAGCTACTGTAGAGGACACTCTCCCTCCATGTAGCTACTGTAGACGACGCTCTCCATCCATGCAGCTACTGTAGACGACACTCTTCCTCCATGTAGCTACTGTAGACGACACTCTCCCTCCATGTAACTACTGTAGACGACACTCTTCCTCCATGCAGCTATTGTAGACGACACTCTCCTTCCATGTAACTACTGTAGACGACACACTCCTCCATGTAGCTGCTGTAGACGACACACTCCTCCATGTAGCTGCTGTAGACGACACACTCCTCCATGTAGCTGCTGTAGACGACACACTCCTCCATGTAGCTGCTGTAGACGACACACTCCTCCATGAACTACTGTAGACGACACACTCCTCCATGTAACTGCTGTAGACGACACTCTCCCTCCATGTAACTGCTGTAGACGACACTCTTCCTCCATGTAGCTACTGTAGACGACACTCTCCCTCCATGTAGCTACTGTAGACGACACTCTCCCTCCATGTAACTGCTGTAGACGACACTCTTCCTCCATGTAGCTACTGTAGACGACACTTTTCCTCCATGTAGCTACTGTAGACGACACTCTTCCTCCATGTAGCTACTGTAGACGACACTCTTCCTCCATGTAGCTACTGTAGACGACACTCTCCCTCCATGTAGCTACTGTAGATGACACTCTGCCTCCATGTAGCTACTGTAGACTACACTCTCCCTCCATGTAGCTACTGTAGACGACACTCTCCCTCCATGTAGCTGCTGTAGACGACACTCTCCCTCCATGTAGCTACTGTAGACGGCACTCTTCTTCCATGTAGGTACTGTAGACGACACTCTTCCTCCATGTAGCTACTGTAGACGACACTCTCCCTCCATGTAGCTACTGTAGACGACACTCTCCCTTCATGTAGCTACTGTAGACGACACTCTCCCCCATGTAGCTACTGTCGACGACACTCTTCCTCCATGTAGCTACTGTAGACGACACTCTTCCTCCATGTAGCTACTGTAGACGACACTCTTCCTCCATGTAGCTACTGTAGACGACACTCTTCCTCCATGTAGCTACTGTAGACGACACTCTTCCTCCATGTAGCTACTGTAGACGACACTCTTCCTCCATGTAGCTACTGTAGACGACACTCTTCCTCCATGTAGCTACTGTAGACGACACTCTCCCTCCATGTAGCTACTGTAGACGACACTCTCCCTCCATGTAGCTACTGTAGACGACACTCTTCCTCCATGTAGCTACTGTAGACGACACTCTTCCTCCATGTAGCTACTGTAGACGACACTCTCCCTCCATGTAGCTACTGTAGACGACACTCTTCCTCCATGTAGCTACTGTAGACGACACTCTCCCTCCATGTAACTGCTGTAGACGACACTCTCCCTCCATGTAGCTACTGTAGACGACACTCTCCCTCCATGTAGCTGCTGTAGACGACACTCTCCCTCCATGTAGCTACTGTAGACGACACTCTTCCTCCATGTAGCTACTGTAGACGACACTCTCCCTCCATGTAGCTACTGTAGACGACACTCTTCCTCCATGTAGCTACTGTAGACGACACACTCCCTCCATGTAACTGCTGTAGACGACACACTCCTCCATGAACTACTGTAGACGACACTCTTCCTCCATGTAGCTACTGTAGACGACACTCTCCCTCCATGTAACTGCTGTAGACGACACTCTCCCTCCATGTAGCTACTGTAGACGACACTGTAGACGACACTCTCCCTCCTCTAGACGACACTCTCCCTCCATGTAGCTACTGTAGACGACACTCTCCCTCCATGTAGCTACTGTAGACGACACTCTCCCTCCATGTAGCTACTGTAGACGACACTCTCCCTCCATGTAGCTACTGTAGACGACACTCTCCCTCCATGTAGCTACTGTAGACGACACTCTCCCTCCATGTAACTGCTGTAGACGACACACTACTCCATGTAACTGCTGTAGACGACACACTCCTCCATGTAACTGCTGTAGACGACACACTCCTCCATGTAACTGCTGTAGACGACACACTCCTCCATGTAGCTGCTGTAGACGACACACTCCTCCATGTAGCTGCTGTAGACGACACAGAACAACCATTGATTTTGTAGATTAAAAGCTTCAAACTTTCTTGAAGACACTCTACCTGTACATTGAAAAAAATCAATTACCTTTTTTTTCACAATTTAAAATACTAGTGATCCAAGGCAAATAATTCACTGGTCAACGAAAAAAATAAAATTGTTGACAAGACATTTGAAGGTATTTAGGGTAATTTTGGGTTGTTGACTTAGAAAATGGCCTCAGTTAACAGGGAACTTTGTTGCAACGCTTGTATATGTAGTGACAATTTGTATATACAGATGATTTTAATAAAGATTAAAATTTTATTTGGAAAGGATTTAATATTTAGCGAAAGAAGTTGTATCAACACGACCACCTGGCAATACTGTTAAGCTTTTGTTATTTTTTCCAGATAAACGTGAGTTCTTTACGAAGAGTCTAAATAATCCCAATGCATTTTCTTTGTGGCCAATAACTTTTCGCAAAAACAAAGAAAAACATCACAGATTTTGTAAAACAAGCTTATCTTGCTTATTTTGAAGTGGCGCTGGAGAACAAGACAAGTCTTGGGCTCCACATGCAGTATGTGAAACCTGTGTAGAATGCTGATGACTGTGGAAAAAATAGGGAAAGGAAAAGTTTAAATTTGGATGTGCCTGTGGTGTGGAGAGTCGAGAAACCAGCATGGCGATTGTTGTTTCTGTGTGGCGAAAGTGAAAGGTTTCAATCGATACAAGAAAGTCAAGTGGATTGCAAGGAGACTTGTACCACACATGAAGACGTTACCATACCAGTGTTTACAACACTGCCTGACCTTCTATTGTCAGATGTTGAAGAAACTCAGGGTTTAGGAACACGGGTGATAGCAGTGGAAGTGAATATGAAGTAATTTCTTCAACACTTGAGCAGTTCTCCCAAGAACTCAATGATCTGATACGTGACCTGAGTCTGTCAAAGCAAGCATCTGAACTTCTAGTATCCAGACTAAAAGAAAAGATCTGTCTACAACAAGTTAAAAATAACAGCTTATCAAACTAGAGAGGTTAAACGCCTTCCTTACTTCAGCCAAGATGAAGAACATGTATACTGCAATAACATCTCTAGACTTCTTCGAATGGAACTTGTCTCAACCAGGAGACTGGCAGCTGTTTACAGGCAGCTCCATTAGAAGCTCGAAATACGTCTTAATGCAGAATGGTAACAAATATATATATATCTTCCAATTGCTCACTCAACAAAACTTTCCTGATGACCAACATAGAAGAAAATTATATAAACGTTTTCGTATACAGTCATTAGTGGTATCCGAATTATCTTACTATGTTAATCTGTTATTATATAGAATGAACTGCTAGTATATGTTACATGATTCGACTTTTGCATGATCTAAAAAATAATTTCAATGGAATTTATAAGTTAGCCCCGCCTGATCAATACATTTTTTTTCACATCTTTTAAATTCTCCAAATTTGCCAATGAAGCAAAACTGATAACATATTCGTAATCAGTATTACAAACCAACCCTAAAGTCAGTGTAATATCATTGTTTCTTTATTCATCCTGTGAAATGTACATATATTGTGTGACTTTCGTAAATCTTGTTCCTCTAGTAACTTTCAAGAATAAGATAATCTATTTTTTTGGCTCTTGGTTAATAATTTAAAACCTATTGACACGAGGGTCATTAAGGTGGCCCATAACTTTTTCACCACTATACTTTAAATATACAGAGATATATACACCTCTCTGTGTATATCTTGTTTCAGTGTTTTCGTCTTTTTCATTAAAAGATACACATTAAAAGATACACATTAAAAGATACACATTAAAAGATACACATTAAAAGATACACATTAAAATATACACATTTTTAGGTTTGTTATATCTTACAGTCAATGTTTTCAATGTAAAATAATTAAAAGTGAGCAATATATTTCACTTGTTGCTGTGACAGTTTGGATAATTAATCAAATAAATATTTAATTTGGATATGATTACTTTTCCTTGGATAAAAGTTCAGTATATGAAGCAATTGATGTTACTTGCAAGTGAAGGCGTTTTTATATACCTAGCCTTCTGTATATTTTATGTTGTTGCCGTGTGCAGAGAGAAGGCTGCAGATCCATTGCAAATCGTCGTTGCAAATCCATTGATATATTTCGAGGCTCGTGAGGCACCTTGATGTGCAACTAATGTCACGATTTACTGTGGCAACGTTTCGCTTTCCAGGAGCTTTGTCAAGCCGTTACGGCATAGTTAAATGCCTGTAGAGCGAAATGTTGCACAATAAAACGTCACATTAGTTGCACGTGTCCTTTTGCCAAACATATTGCCGGTAATTTTCTTTTTATTTCTGATTTTCCAACATATGAATCCTAAAATAATAATTTCAACGAGATGTTTGTAACATCATTCAGTGTACCTGTAACTGAGTCCTCTTATGATGGTAATTCAGACGCATCGCAGCTTTAAGAGAGGAGTTACAACCAAGTCTAATGTTTCTGTTGTAGGTACAAAGTACGTATTTGGTAACTGTGGCACACAAAAGAATTTTTTTTTTGCGTTTTTCACAGAGGGTAAACTTCGTTCGTTAAATATATCGCTAAAATTACCGAAGTACTCAGTGTTTTATAGAAGGACACTTCCCACAAAGTCTCACTTTCCACTGACTTGTACAAAGCTCATTGGAATGTGTTTGTATATCCGTCAAGTATGTGTCCTCCACTTTCTTCCCTATCCAACATTTGCTGTTTAATTTGTGTACTAATTCAAAAGAGCTCTACTAATAAGTGGTAAAACTGAGACAGCACTCAGCCGCCAGAGAACATCGTGCTCGGGTATGAAGCAGTAGTGCTTTATGCAAACTTTCCATTTGTGTAAACAGTGAGCTAAATATCTTCCAACTGAGCAGCCTTTTTTCAAGAAGACTGCAGGTACTGTAAATAATCACCCATGTACTGCAGGTACTGTAAACAAGAAGACTGCAGGTACTGTAAGCAAGAAGACTGCAGGTACTGTAAACAATCAACCATGTACTGCAGGTACTGTAAGCAAGAAGACTGCAGGTACTGTAAGCAAGAAGACTGCAGGTACTGTAAACAATCAACCATGTACTGCAGGTACTGTAAGCAAGAAGACTGCAGGTACTGTAAGCAAGAAGACTGCAGTTACTGTAAACAATCAACCATGTACTGCAGGTACTGTAAACAATCAGCCATGTACTGCAGGTACTGTAAACAATCAACCATGTACTGCAGGTTCTGTAAACAATCAACCATGTACTGCAAGTACTGTAAACAATCAGCCATGTACTGCAGGTACTGTAAACAATCAACCATGCACTGCAGGTACTGTAAACAATCAACCATGTACTGCAGGTTCTGTAAACAATCAACCATGTACTGCAGGTACTGTAAACAATCAGCCATGTACTGCAGGTTCTGTAAACAATCAACCATGCACTGCAGGTACTGTAAACAATCAACCATGCACTGCAGGTACTGTAAACAATCAACCATGCACTGCAGGTACTGTAAACAATCAACCATGCACTGCAGGTACTGTAAACAATCAGCCATGTACTGCAGGTTCTGTAAACAATCAGCCATGTACTGCAGGTACTGTAAACAATCAACCATGCACTGCAGGTACTGTAAACAATCAACCATGCACTGCAGGTACTGTAAACAATCAACCATGCACTGCAGGTACTGTAAACAATCAACCATGCACTGCAGGTACTGCAAACAATCAACCATGCACTGCAGGTACTGTAAACAATCAACCATGCACTGCAGGTACTGTAAACAATCAACCATGTACTGCAGGTACTGTAAACAATCAACCATGTACTGCAGGTACTGCAAACAATCAACCATGTACTGCAGGTACTGTAAACAATCAACCATGCACTGCAGGTACTGTAAACAATCAACCGTGTACTGCAGGTACTGTAAACAATCAACCATGCACTGCAGGTACTGTAAACAATCAACCATGCACTGCAGGTACTGCAAACAATCAACCATGCACTGCAGGTACTGTAAACAATCAACCATGCACTGCAGGTACTGTAAACAATCAACCATGTACTGCAGGTACTGCAAACAATCAACCATGTACTGCAGATACTGTAAACAATCAACCATGCACTGCAGGTACTGTAAACAATCAACCATGTACTGCAGGTACTGTAAACAATCAACCATGTACTGCAGGTACTGTAAACAATCAACCATGCATTGCAGGTACTGTAAACAATCAACCATGCACTGCAGGTACTGTAAACAATCAACCATGCACTGCAGGTACTGTAAACAATCAACCATGTACTGCAGGTACTGTAAACAATCAACCATGTACTGCAGGTACTGCAAACAATCAACCATGTACTGCAGGTACTGTAAACAATCAACCATGTACTGCAGGTACTGCAAACAATCAACCATGTACTGCAGGTACTGTAAACAATCAACCATGTACTGCAGGTACTGCAAACAATCAACCATGTACTGCAGGTACTGTAAACAATCAACCATGCACTGCAGGTACTGTAAACAATCAACCATGCACTGCAGGTACTGCAAACAATCAACCATGCACTGCAGGTACTGTAAACAATCAACCATGCACTGCAGGTACTGTAAACAATCAACCATGCACTGCAGGTACTGTAAACAGTCAACATGTTTGCAAAGAGAGCGCTGTTTTGGACAACGTTTTGATTTTTATATATCTTCACATCACGCAGAAGCTGTAAAGTGCTCTCTCGCTCGCGCGCGCGCACACGCACGCACGCACACACACACGCACACACACACACACACACACACACACACACACACACACACACACACACACACACACACACACACACACACACACAACTGCTAAGTGACCTTGATACCTCAAAGGCAATGGGACCGGACATCTCCCAATGGATCCTTAGAGAGGGAGCAGAAATGCTGTGTGTCCCATTAACCACAATCTTCAACACATCCCTTGAAACTGGACAACTACCTGAGGTATGGAAGACGGCAAATGTAATTCCCATTTTTAAAAAAAGGAGACAGAAAAGAGGCGCTAAACTACAGACCAGTGTCACTGACGTGTATAATATGCATAGCCATGGAGAAGATTATCAGGAGGCGAGTGGTAGAACACCTGAAACGGAACAAAAGTATAAATGACAACCAGCACGGTTTCATGGAAGGCAAATCCTGTGTCACAAACCTTCCTGAGTTTTATGATAAAGTAACAGAAGTAAGACGAGAGGGAGGGGTGGGTTGATTGCATCTTCTTGGACTGCAAGAAGGCCTTCGACACAGTTCCTCACAAGAGATTAGTGCAGAAACTAGAGCATCAGGCGCATATAACGGGAAAGGGCACTTTCAATGGATCAGAGAATACCTGACAGGGAGGCAACAACGAGTCATGGTGCGTGATGAGGTATCACAATGGGCACCTGTGGCGAGTGGGGTCCCAAAGGGGTCGGTCCTAGGACCAGTGCTATTTTTGGTATACGTGAATGACATGATGGAAGAGATAGACTCAGAGGTGTCCCTGTTCGCAGATATGTAGTTAATGAGAATAAAATCAGATGAGCATCAGGCAGACCTTCAAAGAGACCTGGACAGGCTGGTCACGTGGTCCAGCAACTGGCTTCTCGAATTCAACCCCGCCAAATGCAAAGTCATGAAGATTGGAGAGGGCAAAGAAGACCGCAAACAGAGTATAGGCTAGGTGGCCAACGACTGCAAACCTCGCTCAAGGAGAAAGATCTTGGCGTGATTATAACACCGAGCACGTCTCCGGAAGCACACATCAACCAGATAACTGCTGCAGCATATGGGCGCCTGGCAAACCTGAGATTAGCATTCCGATACCTAAGTAAGGAATCTTTCAAGACACTGTACACCGTGTACGTCACGCCCATACTGGAGTATGCAGCACCAGTTTGGAACCCGCACTGGGTCAAGCACGTTAAGAAATTAGAGAAAGTGCAAAGGTTTGAGTCAAGGTTAGTTCCAGAGCTAAGGGGAATGTCCTATTAAGAAAGGTTGAGGGAAATCGGTCTGACGACACTGGAGGACAGGAGGGATAGGGGAGACATGATAATGAGATACAAAATACTGCGTGGAATAGACAAGGTGGACAGAGACAAGATGTTCCAGAGATGGGACACAGAAACTAGGGGTCACTCTTGGAAGTTGAAGACTCAGATGAGCCACAGGGATGTTAGGTAGCAGTTCTTCAGCCACAGAGTGGTCAGGAAGTGGAACAGTCTGGCGAACGATGTAGTGGAGGCAGGAACCATATATAGCTTTAAGACGAGGTACGATATAGCTCCTGGAGCAGGGAGAGAGGACCTAGTAGCGTTCAGTGAAGAGGCGGGGCCAGGAGCTGAGTCTCGACCCTGCAACTACAATTAGGTGAGTACACACACACACACATACACACACACACACACACACACACACACACACACACACACACACACACACACACACACACACACACCGTGTACGTTAGGCCCATATTGGAGTATGCGGCACCAGTTTGGAACCCACACCTAGCCAAGCATGTAAAGAAACTAGAGAAAGTGCAAAGGTTTGCAACAAGACTGGTCCCAGAGTTAAGAGGTATGTCCTATGAGGAGAGGTTAAGGGAAATCAACCTGACGACACTGGAGGACAGGAGAGATAGGGGGGACATGATAACGACTTACAAAATACTGAGAGGAATTAACAAGGTTGACAAAGACAGGATGTTCCAGAGACTGGACAGAGCAACACGGGGACACAGTTGGAAGCTGAAGACACAGATGAATCAAAGGGATGTTAGGAAGTATTTCTTCAGCCACAGAGTAGTCAGGAAGTGGAATAGTTTGGGAAGCGATGTAGTGGAGGCAGGATCCATACATAGCTTTAAGCAGAGGTACGATAAAGCTCATGGTTCAGGGAGAGTGACCTAGTAGCGACCAGTGAAGAGGCGGGGCCAGGAGCTTGGACTCGACCCCTGCAACCTCAACTAGGTGAGTACAACTAGGTGAGTACACCCACACACACACATACACACCCACACACACATACACACACACACACATACACACACCCACAAACACACACACATACACACACAAACATACACACACTCACTCACACACACACACACACACACACACACACACACACACACACACACACACACACACACACACACACACACACACATACACACATACATACACACACACACACACACACACACACACACACACACACACACACACACACACACACACACACACACATACACACACACACATACGCACACACACACACACACACACACACACACACACACACACACAAACACACACACACACACACACACACACACACACACACACACACACACACACACACACACACACACACACACACACACACACACACACACACACACACACACACATACATATATATGTCTTGGAGCAGAGGAAGTAGTGAGATGAATGAAGTTATTTGAGTCTGAAAAGCCGTGAATAAACTGTGTAGTCTTGTAGAGTATTGTTGAGTAGCTCAGTTTACTGCAGGAGGTATACCCCTCAATTATGATGAGTTGCCTGCTTTCTTATCTGCGTGTTTGCAATATTCTAATTAAAAGTTTTATGCGGTACAAAAGTAATGTAGTTTATGTGTATTAAAACACTGTTAGGCGCACGATAAAGAAGATAGTATGAAATGAATTTCTCTTGCCAACAGTGTTGCTGCAGTATTGTGTGTTCTTGTGATTTGGATTGTAAAGCTGTGTTGAGTGAGGTTCCAAGAGAGGAGACAGGTATGTCAAAGACACACAGGTATTTCATCGTACCCTCTAGGAAATCTTTGTGCAGGTTACTGTGTTTATTCAGGTCGATGTTTTGGTTTAGTTTACAGATACTCGTAGCAAACTCAAGGTCTAGGCTCAAGGCCTATGGTCTTAGTGTTGGTTTCAGCCATGCTGGTGTTGTTGATGATGTCTCCCTATGCATGAATTAAGTTTGTGCTCTGGGTTTCGTGTTTGGCTTTCAATGAATAAATAGATCACTCTGACGTCTTCCCCTGAGCGTTCAACGAGTTTAACACGAAGACTGAGCTCTCTTTCCCTACCTTCACGAGAAGCTGCATTTGTGTTTGTACAAAGTGTGGTAGCAAAATCTTCAAGGTAGCGCTGGAATGAGAGATGAAAGAGGTGTTCATATTGTGTGATATGAGAAGTAGTAATTATTCCTTAAATGCACCTTTGTAGTAAATGTTGCCAGGTGTGAGGCGAGGGATGTTGAGGCGAGGGATGGTATATCCTCTGAATAAATGTTTCGTGTACATGACACTCCAGGTAAGAAAACTCTCAGAGTATACATACTAAGACATACCTCAGCGTATATTCCCTTCATTTTCAAAACTACATCGAGAAATAAAAAAATAATTACTCTTCAACTTGTACTATTAATAATATAATTGAATATGATGTATGAACTCAGTTTAGGTTGTAATAAACAAATGAAGAAAAAGAAAGATGGATGTGGGTGGTTTCGTGGTATCATCCGTGGTCAGGGGGCTGACACGTCCATCATCCGTGGTCAGGGGGCTGACAGGTCCATCATCCGTGGTCAGGGGCTGACAGGTCCATCATCCGTGGTCAGGGGCTGGGTCTATCATCCTGACAGGGGTGACAGGTCTATCATCCGTGGTCAGGGGGCTGACAGGTCCATCATCCGTGGTCAGGGGCTGACAGGTCTATCACAGGGGCTGACAGGTCTATCATCCGTGGTCAGGGGGCTGACAGGTCCATCATCCGTGGTCAGGGGCTGACAGGTCTATCATCCGTGGTCAGGGGCTGACAGGTCTATCATCCGTGGTCAGGGGGCTGACAGGTCCATCATCCGTGGTCAGGGGCTGACAGGTCTATCATCCGTGGTCAGGGGGCTGACAGGTCTATCATCCGTGGTCAGGGGCTGACAGGTCTATCATCCGTGGTCAGGGGGCTGACAGGTCTATCATCCGTGGTCAGGGGCTGACAGGTCTATCATCCGTGGTCAGGGGGCTGACAGGTCTATCATCCGTGGTCAGGGGGCTGACAGGTCTATCATCCGTGGTCAGGGGGCTGACAGGTCTATCATCCGTGGTCAGGGGGCTGACAGGTCTATCATCCGTGGTCAGGGGGCTGACAGGTCTATCATCCGTGGTCAGGGGGCTGACAGGTCCATCATCCGTGGTCAGGGGGCTGACAGGTCCATCATCCGTGGTCAGGGGGCTGACAGGTCCATCATCCGTGGTCAGGGGGCTGACAGGTCCATCATCCGTGGTCAGGGGGCTGACAGGTCCATCATCCGTGGTCAGGGGCTGACAGGTCTATCATCCGTGGTCAGGGGCTGACAGGTCTATCATCCGTGGTCAGGGGCTGACAGGTCCATCATCCGTGGTCAGGGGCTGACAGGTCTATCATCCGTGGTCAGGGGGCTGACAGGTCCATCATCCGTGGTCAGGGGGCTGACAGGTCTATCATCCGTGGTCAGGGGGCTGACAGGTCTATCATCCGTGGTCAGGGGGCTGACAGGTCTATCATCCGTGGTCAGGGGCTGACAGGTCCATCATCCGTGGTCAGGGGGCTGACAGGTCTATCATCCGTGGTCAGGGGGCTGACAGGTCCATCATCCGTGGTCAGGGGGCTGACAGGTCTATCATCCGTGGTCAGGGGGCTGACAGGTCTATCATCCGTGGTCAGGGGGCTGACAGGTCTATCATCCGTGGTCAGGGGGCTGACAGGTCTATCATCCGTGGTCAGGGGCTGACAGGTCTATCATCCGTGGTCAGGGGGCTGACAGGTCTATCATCCGTGGTCAGGGGGCTGACAGGTCTATCATCCGTGGTCAGGGGGCTGACAGGTCTATCATCCGTGGTCAGGGGGCTGACAGGTCTATCATCCGTGGTCAGGGGGCTGACAGGTCTATCATCCGTGGTCAGGGGGCTGACAGGTCCATCATCCGTGGTCAGGGGGCTGACAGGTCTATCATCCGTGGTCAGGGGGCTGACAGGTCTATCATCCGTGGTCAGGGGCTGACAGGTCTATCATCCGTGGTCAGGGGGCTGACAGGTCCATCATCCGTGGTCAGGGGGCTGACAGGTCTATCATCCGTGGTCAGGGGCTGACAGGTCTATCATCCGTGGTCAGGGGCTGACAGGTCTATCATCCGTGGTCAGGGGGCTGACAGGTCTATCATCCGTGGTCAGGGGGCTGACAGGTCTATCATCCGTGGTCAGGGGGCTGACAGGTCTATCATCCGTGGTCAGGGGCTGACAGGTCTATCATCCGTGGTCAGGGGGCTGACAGGTCCATCATCCGTGGTCAGGGGCAGACAGGTCCATCATCCGTGGTCAGGGGACTGACAGGTCCATCATCCGTGGTCAGGGACTGACAGGTCCATCATCCGTGGTCAGGGGACTGACAGGTCTATCATCCGTGGTCAGGGGACTGACAGGTCTATCATCCGTGGTCAGGGGACTGACAGGTCCATCATCCGTGGTCAGGGGGCTGACAGGTCTATCATCCGTGGTCAGGGGACTGACAGGTCTATCATCCGTGGTCAGGGGACTGACAGGTCCATCATCCGTGGTCAGGGGACTGACAGGTTTATCATCCGTGGTCAGGGGACTGATAAGTCTATCATCCGTGGTCAGGGGGCTGACAGGTCTATCATCCGTGGTCAGGGGGCTGACAGGTCCATCATCCGTGGTCAGGGGGCTGACAGGTCTATCATCCGTGGTCAGGGGGCTGACAGGTCCATCATCCGTGGTCAGGGGGCTGACAGGTCTATCATCCGTGGTCAGGGGGCTGACAGGTCCATCATCCGTGGTCGCTGGTCCATCATCCGTGGGGGGCTGACAGGTCTATCATCCGTGGTCAGGGGGCTGACAGGACTCTATCATCCGTGGTCAGGGGGCTGTCTATCATCCGTGGTCAGGACTGGCAGGTCCATCATCCGTGGTCAGGGGGACTGTCTATCACAGGTCTATCATCCGTGGTCAGGGGGCTGACAGGTCTATCATCCGTGGTCATCCGTGGGGGGACTGACAGGACTCTATCATCCGTGGTCAGGGGACTGACAGGTCTATCATCCGTGGTCAGGGGACTGGCAGGTCCATCATCCGTGGTCAGGGGCCTGACAGGTCCATCATCCGTGGTCAGGGGGCTGACAAGTCTATCATCCGTGGTCAGGGGACTGACAGGTCTATCATCCGTGGTCAGGGGGCTGACAAGTCTATCATCCGTGGTCAGGGGGCTGAGAGGTCCATCATCCGTGGTCAGGGGACTGACAGGTCCATCATCCGTGGTCAGGGGGCTGACAAGTCTATCATCCGTGGTCAGGGGGCTGACAAGTCTATCATCCGTGGTCAGGGGGCTGACAAGTCTATCATCCGTGGTCAGGGGACTGACAAGTCTATCATCCGTGGTCAGGGGACTGAGAGGTCCATCATCCGTGGTCAGGGGACTGACAGGTCTATCATCCGTGGTCAGGGGACTGGCAGGTCCATCATCCGTGGTCAGGGGACTGACAGGTCTATCATCCGTGGTCAGGGGACTGGCAGGTCCATCATCCGTGGTCAGGGGACTGACAGGTCTATCATCCGTGGTCAGGGGACTGGCAGGTCCATCATCCGTGGTCAGGGGACTGTCAGGTCCATCATCCGTGGTCAGGGGACTGACAGGTCCACCATCCGTGGTCAGGGGACTGACAGGTCCATCATCCGTGGTCAGGGGACTGACAGGTCCATCATCCGTGGTCAGGGGACTGACAGGTCCATCATCCGTGGTCAGGGGACTGACAGGTCCATCATCCGTGGTCAGGGGACTGACAGGTCCATCATCCGTGGTCAGGGGACTGACACGTCCATCATCCGTGGTCAGGGGACTGACAGGTCTATCATCCGTGGTCAGGGGACTGACAGGTCCATCATCCGTGGTCAGGGGACTGACAGGTCCATCATCCGTGGTCAGGGGACTGACAGGTCCATCATCCGTGGTCAGGGGACTGACAGGTCCATCATCCGTGGTCAGGGGACTGACAGGTCTATCATCCGTGGTCAGGGGACTGTCAGGTCCACCATCCGTGGTCAGGGGACTGACAGGTCCATCATCCGTGGTCAGGGGACTGACAGGTCCATCATCCGTGGTCAGGGGACTGACACGTCCATCATCCGTGGTCAGGGGACTGACAGGTCTATCATCCGTGGTCAGGGGACTGACAGGTCCATCATCCGTGGTCAGGGGACTGACAGGTCCACCATCCGTGGTCAGGGGACTGACAGGTCCATCATCCGTGGTCAGGGGACTGACAGGTCTATCATCCGTGGTCAGGGGACTGACAGGTCCATCATCCGTGGTCAGGGGACTGACAGGTCCACCATCCGTGGTCAGGGGACTGACAGGTCCACCATCCGTGGTCAGGGGACTGACAGGTCCACCATCCGTGGTCAGGGGACTGACAGGTCCATCATCCGTGGTCAGGGGACTGACAGGTCCATCATCCGTGGTCAGGGGACTGACAGGTCCATCATCCGTGGTCAGGGGACTGACAGGTCCACCATCCGTGGTCAGGGGACTGACAGGTCCACCATCCGTGGTCAGGGGACTGACAGGTCCACCATCCGTGGTCAGGGGACTGACAGGTCCACCATCCGTGGTCAGGGGACTGACAGGTCCACCATCCGTGGTCAGGGGACTGACAGGTCCACCATCCGTGGTCAGGGGACTGACAGGTCCACCATCCGTGGTCAGGGGACTGACAGGTCCACCATCCGTGGTCAGGGGACTGACAGGTCCAACACTGAGCAACACACCTTCTAATAGGGAAGAATCGGTAAGATTCTGTACAAGTTTTCCGTCAGTAGTACCAACTATAACCTCTGAATAGAATAACAGTTAGGCAATGTTGTCCAACCTGTAAGAAAAAAAAATGTGTGGGTTATTTTTAATTTCACTTATCAATTCATAGCCTACTGCAGAGCTCCTTCATTCTTAAAAACTTAAAAACAGAGAACTGAAGTAGGCTCCGCGGCCTACTCCACGCAGGTGACTAAAATCCAACTTCCCAAACACACACACGTCCAACACCTGTTTAAACTTAAGACAAGTTTATATTTCGACACACAATACAATCTGTGTTTTTGTTTAAAACATTTTCACCTTTAAGACTATGAATACTATTCTCAATTACAAAATTGTCAAGCTTGTTGACGCCAGAACTCAAATTTGAAATATATTGCGCATCATACTTAATAAGTGATAACAATATTTCGTAAAACTATGGAATTATTTGGAGGTAATTCTTTTTTGGTCCAGCCTACACAATGGTCTGCATTACTCGTATAAATGAAAAAAAAAAAACACTGGGTTTTTGTGTTTATTTTTTTTGCATATTTATGCTGTTTAACTCTGGTCTCAAGAGATTTATCAGATTGTCCTAGTGAAAGCTATCACGGCTTTCACAAGGTATGTAATAAACAAAGACTAATGAGTCTTTGGCAGAATTTTTAGGTAATTTTTGTTTAACAGTTACTCCCATTTTTAAGGGCAACTTAAACATCAGTGCATTCAAGTTCTCAAGCTTGTGCACACTACAATACTCTGTTTTGTAAAAAAAAAAAAAATTAAAGATTTGTCAATAAACATTCTTAAAAATTGCAAGGTGAATGTAATTTCTTACATTATTACTAACTTTCCCAACATAAAACTCGTCTTCATACGTTAAGGCTCCCAGATACAACTGAATAAAATATAATCAAATCGTTTGGTGATGAGAACAGTAAAGTTTAGATGACCAAGTTTTTGTAGATTTAAGGTGGTAGGCAAGTAGTACATAACACTGACACGATGAAAACAATAATGCGATCTTCTATAGACAACGTTTCGCCCACCAGTGGACAGATATGACTGACTTGATACAGCCCACTGTGTGGGTGAAACGTTGCTAATGATCGCACTATACTGCATTTCTTAGTAGATTTGAGTTAAACATTGAACCTAAACTTTCTGCAAGATGTATGGATACGTATGTATCCAGAACTGTAACTATTATGTATTTCACATTCCGTAATGAACTGAAGCAAGAACATTCCATTATCATTATTAAGCGACAGAGTATATCGTCCACATCCACACCCTCGGCTAAACTCTGGAATAAATTAATGTTAAAGTTGCCTTTAAATGTGAATACTGTGAATTACAAAATTATTACTATAGTGTTATATAAATGACTTTCATAGATATAGGAAGTCACTTGAGACTATATGTATATATATATATATATATATATATATATATATATATATATATATATATATATATATATATATATATATATATATATATATATATATATATATATATATATATATATATATGTCGTGCCGAATATGTAAAACTGGTCAGTTAGCAAGAACTCATTTAAAATTAAGTCCTTTCTAAAATTTCTTCTTATACGTTTGAAGAGTGGGACCCATAGCCTCGGAGAAGTGGATAAAAAGGCTTCAAGGAAGGATATTTGGATTTCTTCCTGAAGCCGTTTGAATATTCCACTTCCCCTACCACCCCATATTTCCATTCTTTTTTACCAATAGGTATATATTATTACATAATATGGTACAAAAGGTTCAAGAGATACATTGTTGATATAAAGATGGCATATACAATACATGAGATGTGAGAGATAAATGTCTAGTACATATTGTTAAATATGTGTCACTGATTATAATGCGAAAATCTCATCCAGCTTTTCAGAACTGGGGCGCGTGCCCAAAATTCAGTAGGCATTACCCCTCTGAACAGCAGCGCTGAGTCGCTGGAACAGAAAGCTAGCTGCCCTGGGATCCCTAGTTAGTTAAGGAACTTAGATGCACTCTTTCCCCATGAGCCAAGGGTCTCTGAGCCTATGGGAACAAACATATAATGATGGGCAAGTTCTCCATATTTTCTAGACTTTTGGGACTCCCTGAAGCTGACGGCTGCCCCTCCTTCTTCCCTGGTGTATTGGAGATATATATCAGCCAAGGTAGATGCTCGTGTGTAGTCCCACACCATCTGCTTACCGTCTGTCCAGGCTTGAAGTGTGATACCATCTGGACGCTTCTGGTTGCCATCAGATCTGCAAAGTTGGGGTGGCTCTCTTACTGCTGGGCATCCGGCTGTTGTGAGGCTCCTCTTGATAATGTTATTAACTTCCTCATGTCTTGCAATCATTCCCTCGGATTTACGGCACACAAGACCATGGTACCCGAATCGGTCTGCTGCTTCACTGGCACAAATACACCTGTGTTCGGCGAGAATAGGGGCGGCAAGTCGAAGGGCAACACCAATGCGGATGGTCTGTGGGTCGAGTCGTGTGCCAAGGCTGGAGTTGCGAACAGCCAACAGAAAGTCCCCTGCATGAAGAGCTCTCACTGCCAGGAGGCGGGCTCTATCCTTCCCTGACACTGAAGCATTGTTGAGGCTATTTTCTCCACTATCGGGCCATCCCAGTGCGATTGTTTGTAGTTGTTGGGGGGAGCAGGTGTGGTTTCAGAACCCGTTAGATTATCCCAGATCATTGCTCCGTCAGTGACCTTTTGGTCCTGGACTCCAATCTTGTCTCTAAGATGTTCAGGGAGAATTGCTGCTACAAGCCCTCTGGATGCAATACATGAGGACAGAAAAGCAGGTAGTGCAATCTGTGATGACTTGCGGACACCAGTGCCTCCTAGTCTGACTGGAAGTGTAGCTTGGTTCCACTGCCCATCTTCTAGAGCAAGGTTAAGTACTTTCGTAAAAATATGCCTCAGGATACTGTCATATTCGTGCAGTATAGGGTTATCATATGAAGGTGCACATCTTAGGAAATATGTCAACCTGGGCAGACTCGAGAACTTTGTGAGAAGGTACAAGGCATCATGGGTGTCAAGATTGCCTATTCGTTTTCCATTCTCCTCAATTCTTCTAATTTCTTCCTGAGGATTGTGTCAATGGCATCGCTTCCCAGAGGTGCTCCAAGCAAGACGCTATTTGTGGGGAAAATGACTGATGTTCCTGGTAGTTTGGATCTCACTGCATTTATCTCTTGTTGACTGAAATGATTTCACATTTGGATGGATTCAGGATGAGACCCATTTCCTGTCCCCGTGTCATCACTTGTGTAAGATCACCTAAGAGGGACTCCTTTGTACCTGCTATTGTGCCATCATCCAGGAACCAGATGTTTAGCTCACTGGTCAGCCTGACTGTGATTTCCCTAATTGCTATACAGAAGAGAAATGGTGCAAGAGGATCCCCTTGCTGGACACCCTCTGATGATGTGATTTCATGCTCTTCAAACATGAGCATTGATTCCTTGCTATATCCAGCTGAAACAAAAGGGAAGAGACCAGGGAAATGTTCTTGTGCCGCTGCTAATACTACACATCTTTTCAGGAGATTAAATGCATTCCTGAAGTCTAATTTTACCACTGCATTGTCCTCAGGCAGGTTGTTGATATACGCCCTTGTTGCATGAACCGCTGCTTCACTTCCTTGAGAGACCCCAAAGCCAAGCTGGTTTGGTTGAAGCATCATGGCTGCCTGTGCACGAATACTTCGGACAGCAGCTTTGGATACGAGGCGGCATAACGTGTTGCCTACTGCAATTGGCCGAATTCCTCCATCCTTCTTTTTAAGTGCACAAAGTGTTGCACCAAAAAAGAAAGGTCTAATTTCATCAGGAATCAGACCAGCCAAGGAATTGTTGACAAACCTTGTGATCACTGAAAGCAGTGTCTCTGCAATTTCCCCAATAACTGGATTAACAATTTCCTTTAAATGCTGTGGCCTTTTTCCAGTGTAACCCCCAGCAGAGCCAGATGAGAACGACATTATTACTATAAATTTTTTTCATAATGTAAAAATTAATAATTTTGTATCAAAAGCACCTTAGAAAACTTACCTAACCTTGTTTTAACAAGCGCAATTTAATTTAGCCTTCCAACTTAAATATATTTTAGCTAAGTTTACAATAATTTAATAAACACAATGAAATATATTTTTCTCGTTAGGTTCAGAGAAATTTTTGCGAAATTATTAATAAAAAAATTTTTGCTTGCCTTATTCGGCAAGCAAAAATTTAAACTTGCAATTTAAGCCCAAATCGCAAGTTTTACCTATTCGACACAACATATATATACACACACACCTAAATTTAAATTAATTCCAAAAATACCAACACCATGAATGGCACACACTATTAAAATTATGAACCAAATATTTTAATTGCTAATAAAAACAAATTTGATTTTTTGGGGTGTTAATATTAATTAAGTAAATTCCATTAATTAAAATTAGCTCCTCGTCGCATCAAACACAATGTGAAAATACAATATACCTTTATAATTTAATCGCGAATATTTTAAGTGTGGTGCTTCTAGTACAGTCTGCCATAAATAAGTTCACTACTTATAATAGTCTGCCATATGTAGGGGTAATGTTATGTTGTGTATCTTTATATGTGTATGCTTCTAGACTGTTGTATTCTGAGCACCTCTGCAAAAACAGTGATAATGTGCGAGTGTGGTGAAAGTGTTGAATGATGATGAAAGTATTTTCTTTTTGGGGATTTTCTTTCTTTTTTGGGTCACCCTGCCTCGGTGGGAGACGGCCGACTTGTTGAAAAAAAAAAAAAAAAACTTGTAGGTTAGTCTGCCATATATAATGGCAGTGCTTGTAGTGTAGTGTGTCATACAAGGGCAGGTAAGTTGTGTAATACATATGAAATACTTTCCGTAATGTATAGTATTTCTTAGTTTGGAGCAACATTGTTAGTTTTAAGGTCTGAGGACCTTGTAGGAGTGTGTCATGAGGCTGATGCATCATTCTAGCTCCCAGAAACTAGAATTTCGCTCCTCCTTCCTTGGATCAAACTTGATTACCTCCCATTCTCCAGGATGAGTAAGGTGAACTACAGGTGGAGTAATGTGAACTACAGGTGGAGTAATGTGAACTACAGGTGGAGTAAGGTGAACTACAGGTGGAGTAAGGTGAACTACAGGTGGAGTAAGGTGAACTACATGTAGAGTAAGGTGAACTACAGGTGGAGTAAGGCGAACTACATGTGGAGTAAGGTGAACTACAGGTGGAGTAAGGTGAACTACAGGTGGAGTAAGGTGAACTACAGGTGGAGTAAGGTGAACTACATGTGGAGTAAGGTGAACTACATGTGGAGTAAGGTGAACTACAGGTGGAGTAAGGTGAACTACATGTGGAGTAAGGTGAACTACAGGTGGAGTAAGGTGAACTACATGTGGAGTAAGGCGAACTACATGTGGAGTAAGGTGAACTACAGGTGGAGTAAGGCGAACTACAGGTGGAGTAAGGTGAACTACATGTGGAGTAAGGTGAACTACATGTGGAGTAAGGTGAACTACATGTGGAGTAAGGTGAACTACATGTGGAGCAAAGTGAACTACAGGTGGAGTAAGGTGAACTACAGGTGGAGTAAGGGGAGCTACATGTGGAGTAAGGTGAACTACATGTGGAGTAAGGCGAACTACAGGTGGAGTAAGGTGAACTACATATGGAGTAAGGTGAACTACATGTGGAGTAAGGCGAACTACAGGTGGAGTAAGGCGAACTACATGTGAAGTAAGGTGAACTACAGGTGGAGTAAGGCGAACTACAGGTGCTGTATGATCCTCACTGGTTTAGCGTTTCCTCGTGAGTATAACAACATAATTAATTCTAAGGAGCTGCAAGGGGTGTTATGAACGCCGGAAGTCACCTGGGTTTTTAAATACGAATCATGAGTTAATACCTAAAATACGGAAAGTCTTATTGGTATTGATTAGGAATGATGCGTTAATACCTAAAATTCGGAAAGTCTTATTGGTATTGATTAGGAATGATGCGTTAATACCTAAAATACGGAAAGTCTTATTGGTATTGATTAGGAATGATGCGTTAATACCTAAAATACGGAAAGTCTTATTGGTATTGATTAGGAATGATGCTTTAATGCCTAAAATATGGTAAAAAAAAATTCGCCTAGATATTCACTGAGAAGTA